>NW_028118776.1:0-100926 GCF_965113315.1 Podarcis vaucheri
AACTTCAGCAAAAATCTGAAATTCTCCAATTCACTCAAAAATGGTGCTAAACTGTTGCAAATACTCCCCTGAAAGGTTTGTCGGTGGAAACAGAATGCTTTTTATCATAGGACATGAAATCAGACCTCGACAACTTAACCTGTGAAAAAAAAAATTTTAAGCCCCGGGGTCACAATTTCAGCAAAAATCTGAAATTCTCCAATTCACTCAAAAATGGTGCCAAAGTTTTGCAAATACTCCCCTGAAAGGTTTGGCGGTGGAAACAGAAGGCTTTTTATCATAGGCCAAGAAATCAACCCTCGACAACTTAACCTGTGAAAAAAAAAAATTTCTAAGCCCCGGGGTCACAACTTCGGCAAAAATCTGATATTCTCCAATTCACTCAAAAATGGTGCCAAAGTTTTGCAAATACTCCCCTGAAAGGTTTGGTAGTGGAAACAGAAGGCTTTTTATCATAGGACATGAAATCAGCCCTCGACAACTTAACCGGTGAAAAAAAAAATTCTAAGCCCCGGGGTCACAATTTCAGGAAAAATCTGAAATTCTCCAATTCACTCAAAAATGGTGCTAAACTGTTGCACATTCTTCCTGGAAAGGTTTGGCGGTGGAAACAGACGGCTTTTTATCATAGGACATGAAATCAGCCCTCGACAACTTAACCTGTGGGGGAAAAAATAAATTCTAAGCCCCGGGGTCACAACTTCAGCAAAAATCTGAAATTCTCCAATTCACTCAAAAATGGTGCTAAACTGTTGTAAATACTCCCCTGAAAGGTTTGGCGGGGGAAACAGAAGGCTTTTTATCATAGGACATGAAATCAGCCCTCGACAACTTAACCTGTGAAAAAAAAAAATTCTAAGCCCCGGGGTCACAATTTCAGCAAAAATCTGAAATTCTCCAATTCACTCAAAAATGGTGCTAAACTGTTGCAAATACTCCCCTGAAAGGTTTGTCGGTGGAAACAGAATGCTTTTTATCATAGGCCAAGAAATCAACCCTCAACAATTTAACCTGTGAAAAAAAAAATTTCTAAGCCCCGGGGTCACAACTTCAGCAAAAATCTGAAATTCTCCAATTCACTCAAAAATGGTGCTAAACTGTTGCAAATACTCCCCTGAAAGGTTTGTCGGTGGAAACAGAATGCTTTTTATCATAGGACATGAAATCAGCCCTCGACAACTTAACCTGTGAAAAAAAAAATTTTAAGCCCCGGGGTCACAATTTCAGCAAAAATCTGAAATTCTCCAATTCACTCAAAAATGGTGCCAAAGTTTTGCAAATACTCCCCTGAAAGGTTTGGCGGTGGAAACAGAAGGCTTTTTATCATAGGCCAAGAAATCAACCCTCGACAACTTAACCTGTGAAAAAAAAAAATTTCTAAGCCCCGGGGTCACAACTTCGGCAAAAATCTGATATTCTCCAATTCACTCAAAAATGGTGCCAAAGTTTTGCAAATACTCCCCTGAAAGGTTTGGTAGTGGAAACAGAAGGCTTTTTATCATAGGACATGAAATCAGCCCTCGACAACTTAACCTGTGGAAAAAAAAATTTCTAAGCCCCGGGGTCACAATTTCAGCAAAAATCTGAAATTCTCCAATTCACTCAAAAATGGTGCTAAACTGTTGCACATTCTTCCTGGAAAGGTTTGGCGGTGGAAACAGACGGCTTTTTATCATAGGACATGAAATCAGCCCTCGACAACTTAACCGGTGAAAAAAAAAATTCTAAGCCCCGGGGTCACAATTTCAGGAAAAATCTGAAATTCTCCAATTCACTCAAAAATGGTGCTAAACTGTTGCACATTCTTCCTGGAAAGGTTTGGCGGTGGAAACAGACGGCTTTTTATCATAGGACATGAAATCAGCCCTCGACAACTTAACCTGTGGGGGAAAAAATAAATTCTAAGCCCCGGGGTCACAACTTCAGCAAAAATCTGAAATTCTCCAATTCACTCAAAAATGGTGCTAAACTGTTGTAAATACTCCCCTGAATGGTTTGGCGGGGGAAACAGAAGGCTTTTTATCATAGGACATGAAATCAGCCCTCGACAACTTAACCTGTGAAAAAAAAAAATTCTAAGCCCCGGGGTCACAATTTCAGCAAAAATCTGAAATTCTCCAATTCACTCAAAAATGGTGCTAAACTGTTGCAAATACTCCCCTGAAAGGTTTGTCGGTGGAAACAGAATGCTTTTTATCATAGGCCAAGAAATCAACCCTCAACAATTTAACCTGTGAAAAAAAAAATTTCTAAGCCCCGGGGTCACAACTTCAGCAAAAATCTGAAATTCTCCAATTCACTCAAAAATGGTGCTAAACTGTTGCAAATACTCCCCTGAAAGGTTTGTCGGTGGAAACAGAATGCTTTTTATCATAGGACATGAAATCAGCCCTCGACAACTTAACCTGTGAAAAAAGAAATTTCTAAGCCCCGGGGTCACAATTTCAGCAAAAATCTGAAATTCTCCAATTCACTCAAAAATGGTGCCAAAGTTTTGCAAATACTCCCCTGAAAGGTTTGGTGGTGGAAACAGAAGGCTTTTTATCATAGGACATGAAATCAGCCCTCGACAACTTAACCTGTGAAAAAAGAAATTTCTAAGCCCCGGGGTCACAATTTCAGCAAAAATCTGAAATTCTCCAATTCACTCAAAAATGGTGCCAAACTGTTGCAAATTTTCCCCTGAAAGATTTGGCGGTGGAAACAGAACGCTTTTTATCATAGGCCAAGAAATCAACCCTCGACAACTTAACCTGTGAAAAAAAAAATTTCTAAGCCCCGGGGTCACAACTTCAGCAAAAATCTGAAATTCTCCAATTCACTCAAAAATGGTGCTAAACTGTTGCAAATACTCCCCTGAAAGGTTTGTCGGTGGAAACAGAATGCTTTTTATCATAGGCCAAGAAATCAGCCCTAGACAATTTAACCTGTGAAAAAAAAATTTTCTAAGCCCCGGGGTCACAACTTCAGCAAAAATCTGAAATTCTCCAATTCACTCAAAAATGGTGCTATACTGTTGTAAATTCTCCCCTGAAAGGTTCGGCGGTGGAAACAGAAGGCTTTTTATCATAGGACATGAAATCAGCCCTAGACAATTTAACCTGTGAAAATAAAAATTTCTAAGCCCCGGGGTCACAATTTCAGCAAAAATCTGAAATTCTCCAATTCACTCAAAAATGGTGCTAAACTGTTGTAAATTCTCCCCTGAAAGGTTTGGCGGGGGAAACAGAAGGCTTTTTATCATAGGACATGAAATCAGCCCTCGACAACTTAACCTGTGAAAAAAAAAATTCTATGCCCCGGGGTCACAATTTCAGCAAAAATCTGAAATTCTCCAATTCACTCAAAAATGGTGCTAAACTGTTGTAAATTCTCCCCTGAAAGGTTTGGCGGGGGAAACAGAAGGCTTTTTATCATAGGACATGAAATCAGCCCTCGACAACTTAACCTGTGAAAAAAAAAAATTCTAAGCCCCGGGGTCACAATTTCAGCAAAAATCTGAAATTCTCCAATTCACTCAAAAATGGTGCTAAACTGTTGCAAATACTCCCCTGAAAGGTTTGTCGGTGGAAACAGAATGCTTTTTATCATAGGCCAAGAAATCAACCCTCAACAATTTAACCTGTGAAAAAAAAAATTTCTAAGCCCCGGGGTCACAACTTCAGCAAAAATCTGAAATTCTCCAATTCACTCAAAAATGGTGCTAAACTGTTGCAAATACTCCCCTGAAAGGTTTGTCGGTGGAAACAGAATGCTTTTTATCATAGGCCAAGAAATCAGCCCTAGACAATTTAACCTGTGAAAAAAAAATTTTCTAAGCCCCGGGGTCACAACTTCAGCAAAAATCTGAAATTCTCCAATTCACTCAAAAATGGTGCTATACTGTTGTAAATTCTCCCCTGAAAGGTTCGGCGGTGGAAACAGAAGGCTTTTTATCATAGGACATGAAATCAGCCCTAGACAATTTAACCTGTGAAAATAAAAATTTCTAAGCCCCGGGGTCACAATTTCAGCAAAAATCTGAAATTCTCCAATTCACTCAAAAATGGTGCCAAAGTTTTGCAAATACTCCCCTGAAAGGTTTGGCGGTGGAAACAGAAGGCTTTTTATCATAGGACAAGAAATCAACCCTCGACAACTTAACCTGTGGAAAAAAAAAAATTCTAAGCCCCGGGGTCACAACTTCAGCAAAAATCTGAAATTCTCCAATACACTCAAAAATGGTGCCAAAGTTTTGCAAATACTCCCCTGAAAGGTTTGGTGGTGGAAACAGAAGGCTTTTTATCATAGGACATGAAATCAGCCCTCGACAACTTAACCTGTGAAAAAAGAAATTTCTAAGCCCCGGGGTCACAATTTCAGCAAAAATCTGAAATTCTCCAATTCACTCAAAAATGGTGCCAAACTGTTGCAAATTTTCCCCTGAAAGATTTGGCGGTGGAAACAGAACGCTTTTTATCATAGGCCAAGAAATCAACCCTCGACAACTTAACCTGTGAAAAAAAAAATTTCTAAGCCCCGGGGTCACAATTTCAGCAAAAATCTGAAATTCTCCAATTCACTCAAAAATGGTGCTAAACTGTTGCACATTCTTCCTGGAAAGGTTTGGCGGTGGAAACAGACGGCTTTTTATCATAGGACATGAAATCAGCCCTCGACAACTTAACCGGTGAAAAAAAAAAGTTCTAAGCCCCGGGGTCACAATTTCAGCAAAAATCTGAAATTCTCCAATTTCTCAAAAATGGTGCTAAACTGTTGCACATTCTTCCTGGAAAGGTTTGGCGGTGGAAACAGACGGCTTTTTATCATAGGACATTAAATCAGCCCTCGACAACTTAACCTGTGAAAAAAAAAAAATTCTAAGCCCCGGGGTCACAATTTCAGCAAAAATCTGAAATTCTCCAATTCACTCAAAAATGGTGCTAAACTGTTGTAAATTCTCCCCTGAAAGGTTTGGCGGGGGAAACAGAAGGCTTTTTATCATAGGACATGAAATCAGCCCTCGACAACTTAACCTGTGAAAAAAAAAAATTCTAAGCCCCGGGGTCACAATTTCAGCAAAAATCTGAAATTCTCCAATTCACTCAAAAATGGTGCTAAACTGTTGTAAATTCTCCCCTGAAAGGTTTGGCGGGGGAAACAGATGGCTTTTTATCATAGGACATGAAATCAGCCCTCGACAACTTAACCTGTGAAAAAAAAAAATTCTAAGCCCCGTGGTCACAATTTCAGCAAAAATCTGAAATTCTCCAATTCACTCAAAAATGGTGCTAAACTGTTGCAAATACTCCCCTGAAAGGTTTGTCGGTGGAAACAGAATGCTTTTTATCATAGGCCAAGAAATCAACCCTCGACAACTTAACCTGTGGAAAAAAAAAAATTCTAAGCCCCGGGGTCACAACTTCAGCAAAAATCTGAAATTCTCCAATACACTCAAAAATGGTGCCAAAGTTTTGCAAATACTCCCCTGAAAGGTTTGGTGGTGGAAACAGAAGGCTTTTTATCATAGGATATGAAATCAGCCCTCGACAACTTAACCTGTGAAAAAAGAAATTTCTAAGCCCCGGGGTCACAATTTCAGCAAAAATCTGAAATTCTCCAATTCACTCAAAAATGTTGCCAAACTGTTGCAAATTTTCCCCTGAAAGATTTGGCGGTGGAAACAGAACGCTTTTTATCATAGGCCAAGAAATCAACCCTCGACAACTTAACCTGTGAAAAAAAAAATTTCTAAGCCCCGGGGTCACAATTTCAGCAAAAATCTGAAATTCTCCAATTCACTCAAAAATGGTGCTAAACTGTTGCACATTCTTCCTGGAAAGGTTTGGCGGTGGAAACAGACGGCTTTTTATCATAGGACATGAAATCAGCCCTCGACAACTTAACCGGTGAAAAAAAAAAGTTCTAAGCCCCGGGGTCACAATTTCAGCAAAAATCTGAAATTCTCCAATTTCTCAAAAATGGTGCTAAACTGTTGCACATTCTTCCTGGAAAGGTTTGGCGGTGGAAACAGACGGCTTTTTATCATAGGACATTAAATCAGCCCTCGACAACTTAACCTGTGAAAAAAAAAAAATTCTAAGCCCCGGGGTCACAATTTCAGCAAAAATCTGAAATTCTCCAATTCACTCAAAAATGGTGCTAAACTGTTGTAAATTCTCCCCTGAAAGGTTTGGCGGGGGAAACAGAAGGCTTTTTATCATAGGACATGAAATCAGCCCTCGACAACTTAACCTGTGAAAAAAAAAAATTCTAAGCCCCGGGGTCACAATTTCAGCAAAAATCTGAAATTCTCCAATTCACTCAAAAATGGTGCTAAACTGTTGTAAATTCTCCCCTGAAAGGTTTGGCGGGGGAAACAGATGGCTTTTTATCATAGGACATGAAATCAGCCCTCGACAACTTAACCTGTGAAAAAAAAAAATTCTAAGCCCCGGGGTCACAATTTCAGCAAAAATCTGAAATTCTCCAATTCACTCAAAAATGGTGCTAAACTGTTGCAAATACTCCCCTGAAAGGTTTGTCGGTGGAAACAGAATGCTTTTTATCATAGGCCAAGAAATCAACCCTCAACAATTTAACCTGTGAAAAAAAAAATTTCTAAGCCCCGGGGTCACAACTTCAGCAAAAATCTGAAATTCTCCAATTCACTCAAAAATGGTGCTAAACTGTTGCAAATACTCCCCTGAAAGGTTTGTCGGTGGAAACAGAATGCTTTTTATCATAGGCCAAGAAATCAACCCTCGACAATTTAACCTGTGAAAAAAAAAATTTCTAAGCCCCGGGGTCACAACTTCAGCAAAAATCTGAAATTCTCCAATTCACTCAAAAATGGTGCTAAACTGTTGCAAATACTCCCCTGAAAGGTTTGTCGGTGGAAACAGAATGCTTTTTATCATAGGCCAAGAAATCAGCCCTAGACAATTTAACCTGTGAAAAAAAAATTTTCTAAGCCCCGGGGTCACAACTTCAGCAAAAATCTGAAATTCTCCAATTCACTCAAAAATGGTGCTATACTGTTGTAAATTCTCCCCTGAAAGGTTCGGCGGTGGAAACAGAAGGCTTTTTATCATAGGACATGAAATCAGCCCTAGACAATTTAACCTGTGAAAATAAAAATTTCTAAGCCCCGGGGTCACAATTTCAGCAAAAATCTGAAATTCTCCAATTCACTCAAAAATGGTGCTAAACTGTTGTAAATTCTCCCCTGAAAGGTTTGGCGGGGGAAACAGAAGGCTTTTTATCATAGGACATGAAATCAGCCCTCGACAACTTAACCTGTGAAAAAAAAAATTCTATGCCCCGGGGTCACAATTTCAGCAAAAATCTGAAATTCTCCAATTCACTCAAAAATGGTGCTAAACTGTTGTAAATTCTCCCCTGAAAGGTTTGGCGGGGAAAACAGAAGGCTTTTTATCATAGGACATGAAATCAGCCCTCGACAACTTAACCTGTGAAAAAAAAAAATTCTAAGCCCCGGGGTCACAATTTCAGCAAAAATCTGAAATTCTCCAATTCACTCAAAAATGGTGCTAAACTGTTGCAAATACTCCCCTGAAAGGTTTGTCGGTGGAAACAGAATGCTTTTTATCATAGGCCAAGAAATCAACCCTCAACAATTTAACCTGTGAAAAAAAAAATTTCTAAGCCCCGGGGTCACAACTTCAGCAAAAATCTGAAATTCTCCAATTCACTCAAAAATGGTGCTAAACTGTTGCAAATACTCCCCTGAAAGGTTTGTCGGTGGAAACAGAATGCTTTTTATCATAGGCCAAGAAATCAGCCCTAGACAATTTAACCTGTGAAAAAAAAATTTTCTAAGCCCCGGGGTCACAACTTCAGCAAAAATCTGAAATTCTCCAATTCACTCAAAAATGGTGCTATACTGTTGTAAATTCTCCCCTGAAAGGTTCGGCGGTGGAAACAGAAGGCTTTTTATCATAGGACATGAAATCAGCCCTAGACAATTTAACCTGTGAAAATAAAAATTTCTAAGCCCCGGGGTCACAATTTCAGCAAAAATCTGAAATTCTCCAATTCACTCAAAAATGGTGCCAAAGTTTTGCAAATACTCCCCTGAAAGGTTTGGCGGTGGAAACAGAAGGCTTTTTATCATAGGCCAAGAAATCAACCCTCGACAACTTAACCTGTGGAAAAAAAAAAATTCTAAGCCCCGGGGTCACAACTTCAGCAAAAATCTGAAATTCTCCAATACACTCAAAAATGGTGCCAAAGTTTTGCAAATACTCCCCTGAAAGGTTTGGTGGTGGAAACAGAAGGCTTTTTATCATAGGACATGAAATCAGCCCTCGACAACTTAACCTGTGAAAAAAGAAATTTCTAAGCCCCGGGGTCACAATTTCAGCAAAAATCTGAAATTCTCCAATTCACTCAAAAATGGTGCCAAACTGTTGCAAATTTTCCCCTGAAAGATTTGGCGGTGGAAACAGAAGGCTTTTTATCATAGGCCAAGAAATCAGCCCTCGACAACTTAACCTGTGAAAAAAAAAATTTCTAAGCCCCGGGGTCACAATTTCAGCAAAAATCTGAAATTCTCCAATTCACTCAAAAATGGTGCTAAACTGTTGCACATTCTTCCTGGAAAGGTTTGGCGGTGGAAACAGACGGCTTTTTATCATAGGACATGAAATCAGCCCTCGACAACTTAACCGGTGAAAAAAAAAAGTTCTAAGCCCCGGGGTCACAATTTCAGCAAAAATCTGAAATTCTCCAATTTCTCAAAAATGGTGCTAAACTGTTGCACATTCTTCCTGGAAAGGTTTGGCGGTGGAAACAGACGGCTTTTTATCATAGGACATTAAATCAGCCCTCGACAACTTAACCTGTGAAAAAAAAAAAATTCTAAGCCCCGGGGTCACAATTTCAGCAAAAATCTGAAATTCTCCAATTCACTCAAAAATGGTGCTAAACTGTTGTAAATTCTCCCCTGAAAGGTTTGGCGGGGGAAACAGAAGGCTTTTTATCATAGGACATGAAATCAGCCCTCGACAACTTAACCTGTGAAAAAAAAAATTCTAAAACCCGGGGTCACAATTTCAGCAAAAATCTGAAATTCTCCAATTCACTCAAAAATGGTGCTAAACTGTTGTAAATTCTCCCCTGAAAGGTTTGGCGGGGGAAACAGATGGCTTTTTATCATAGGACATGAAATCAGCCCTCGAAAACTTAACCTGTAAAAAAAAAAATTCTAAGCCCCGGGGTCACAATTTCAGCAAAAATCTGAAATTCTCCAATTCACTCAAAAATGGTGCTAAACTGTTGTAAATTCTCCCCTGAAAGGTTTGGCGGGGGAAACAGAAGGCTTTTTATCATAGGACATGAAATCAGCCCTCGACAACTTAACCTGTGAAAAAAAAAATTCTATGCCCCGGGGTCACAATTTCAGCAAAAATCTGAAATTCTCCAATTCACTCAAAAATGGTGCTAAACTGTTGTAAATTCTCCCCTGAAAGGTTTGGCGGGGGAAACAGAAGGCTTTTTATCATAGGACATGAAATCAGCCCTCGACAACTTAACCTGTGAAAAAAAAAAATTCTAAGCCCCGGGGTCACAATTTCAGCAAAAATCTGAAATTCTCCAATTCACTCAAAAATGGTGCTAAACTGTTGCAAATACTCCCCTGAAAGGTTTGTCGGTGGAAACAGAATGCTTTTTATCATAGGCCAAGAAATCAACCCTCAACAATTTAACCTGTGAAAAAAAAAATTTCTAAGCCCCGGGGTCACAACTTCAGCAAAAATCTGAAATTCTCCAATTCACTCAAAAATGGTGCTAAACTGTTGCAAATACTCCCCTGAAAGGTTTGTCGGTGGAAACAGAATGCTTTTTATCATAGGCCAAGAAATCAACCCTCGACAATTTAACCTGTGAAAAAAAAATTTTCTAAGCCCCGGGGTCACAACTTCAGCAAAAATCTGAAATTCTCCAATTCACTCAAAAATGTTGCTAAACTGTTGCACATTCTTCCTCGAAAGGTTTGGCGGTAGAAACAGACGGCTTTTTATCATAGGACATGAAATCAGCCCTCAACAATTTAACCTGTGAAAAAAATAAATTCTAAGCCCCGGGGTCACAACTTCAGTAAAAATCTGAAATTCTCCAATTCACTCAAAAATGGTGCTAAACTGTTGTAAATTCTCCCCTGAAAGGTTCGGCGGTGGAAACAGAAGGCTTTTTATCATAGGACATGAAATCAGCCCTCGACAATTTAACCTGTGAAAAAAAAAAATTCTAAGCCCCGGGGTCACAATTTCAGCAAAAATCTGAAATTCTCCAATTCACTCAAAAATGGTGCCAAAGTTTTGAAAATACTCCCCTGAAAGGTTTGGCGGTGGAAACAGAAGGCTTTTTATCATAGGCCAAGAAATCAACCCTCGACAACTTAACCTGTGAAAAAAAAAATTTCTAAGCCCCGGGGTCACAATTTCAGCAAAAATCTGAAATTCTCCAATTCACTCAAAAATGGTGCTAAACTGTTGTAAATTCTCCCCTGAAAGGTTTGGCGGGGGAAACAGAAGGCTTTTTATCATAGGACATGAAATCAGCCCTCGACAACTTAACCTGTGAAAAAAAAAAATTCTAAGCCCCGGGGTCACAACTTCAGCAAAAATCTGAAATTCTCCAATTCACTCAAAAATGGTGCTAAACTGTTGCAAATACTCCCCTGAAAGGTTTGTCGGTGGAAACAGAATGCTTTTTATCATAGGCCAAGAAATCAACCCTCGACAATTTAACCTGTGAAAAAAAAATTTTCTAAGCCCCGGGGTCACAACTTCAGCAAAAATCTGAAATTCTCCAATTCACTCAAAAATGTTGCTAAACTGTTGCACATTCTTCCTCGAAAGGTTTGGCGGTAGAAACAGACGGCTTTTTATCATAGGACATGAAATCAGCCCTCAACAATTTAACCTGTGAAAAAAATAAATTCTAAGCCCCGGGGTCACAACTTCAGTAAAAATCTGAAATTCTCCAATTCACTCAAAAATGGTGCTAAACTGTTGTAAATTCTCCCCTGAAAGGTTCGGCGGTGGAAACAGAAGGCTTTTTATCATAGGACATGAAATCAGCCCTCGACAATTTAACCTGTGAAAAAAAAAAATTCTAAGCCCCGGGGTCACAATTTCAGCAAAAATCTGAAATTCTCCAATTCACTCAAAAATGGTGCCAAAGTTTTGAAAATACTCCCCTGAAAGGTTTGGCGGTGGAAACAGAAGGCTTTTTATCATAGGCCAAGAAATCAACCCTCGACAACTTAACCTGTGAAAAAAAAAATTTCTAAGCCCCGGGGTCACAATTTCAGCAAAAATCTGAAATTCTCCAATTCACTCAAAAATGGTGCTAAACTGTTGCACATTCTTCCTGGAAAGGTTTGGCGGTGGAAACAGACGGCTTTTTATCATAGGACATGAAATCAGCCCTCGACAACTTAACCTGTGAAAAAAATAAATTCTAAGCCCCGGGGTCACAACTTCAGTAAAAATCTGAAATTCTCCAATTCACTCAAAAATGGTGCTAAACTGTTGTAAATTCTCCCCTGAAAGGTTCGGCGGTGGAAACAGAAGGCTTTTTATCATAGGACATGAAATCAGCCCTCGACAATTTAACCTGTGAAAAAAAAAATTCTAAGCCCCGGGGTCACAATTTCAGCAAAAATCTGAAATTCTCCAATTCACTCAAAAATGGTGCTAAACTGTTGCAAATACTCCCCTGAAAGGTTTGTCGGTGGAAACAGAATGCTTTTTATCATAGGCCAAGAAATCAACCCTCGACAATTTAACCTGTGGAAAAAAAAATTTCTAAGCCCCGGGGTCAAAACTTCAGTAAAAATCTGAAATTCTCCAATTCACTCAAAAATGGTGCTAAACTGTTGTAAATTCTCCCCTGAAAGGTTTGGCGGGGGAAACAGAAGGCTTTTTATCATAGGACATGAAATCAGCCCTCGAAAACTTAACCTGTGAAAAAAAAAAATTCTAAGCCCCGGGGTCACAATTTCAGCAAAAATCTGAAATTCTCCAATTCACTCAAAAATGGTGCTAAACTGTTGTAAATTCTCCCCTGAAAGGTTTGGCGGGGGAAACAGAAGGCTTTTTATCATAGGACATGAAATCAGCCCTCGACAACTTAACCTGTGAAAAAAAAAATTCTATGCCCCGGGGTCACAATTTCAGCAAAAATCTGAAATTCTCCAATTCACTCAAAAATGGTGCTAAACTGTTGTAAATTCTCCCCTGAAAGGTTTGGCGGGGAAAACAGAAGGCTTTTTATCATAGGACATGAAATCAGCCCTCGACAACTTAACCTGTGAAAAAAAAAAATTCTAAGCCCCGGGGTCACAATTTCAGCAAAAATCTGAAATTCTCCAATTCACTCAAAAATGGTGCTAAACTGTTGCAAATACTCCCCTGAAAGGTTTGTCGGTGGAAACAGAATGCTTTTTATCATAGGCCAAGAAATCAGCCCTAGACAATTTAACCTGTGAAAAAAAAATTTTCTAAGCCCCGGGGTCACAACTTCAGCAAAAATCTGAAATTCTCCAATTCACTCAAAAATGTTGCTAAACTGTTGCACATTCTTCCTCGAAAGGTTTGGCGGTAGAAACAGACGGCTTTTTATCATAGGACATGAAATCAGCCCTCAACAATTTAACCTGTGAAAAAAATAAATTCTAAGCCCCGGGGTCACAACTTCAGTAAAAATCTGAAATTCTCCAATTCACTCAAAAATGGTGCTAAACTGTTGTAAATTCTCCCCTGAAAGGTTCGGCGGTGGAAACAGAAGGCTTTTTATCATAGGACATGAAATCAGCCCTCGACAATTTAACCTGTGAAAAAAAAAAATTCTAAGCCCCGGGGTCACAATTTCAGCAAAAATCTGAAATTCTCCAATTCACTCAAAAATGGTGCCAAAGTTTTGAAAATACTCCCCTGAAAGGTTTGGCGGTGGAAACAGAAGGCTTTTTATCATAGGCCAAGAAATCAACCCTCGACAACTTAACCTGTGAAAAAAAAAATTTCTAAGCCCCGGGGTCACAATTTCAGCAAAAATCTGAAATTCTCCAATTCACTCAAAAATGGTGCTAAACTGTTGTAAATTCTCCCCTGAAAGGTTTGGCGGGGGAAACAGAAGGCTTTTTATCATAGGACATGAAATCAGCCCTCGACAACTTAACCTGTGAAAAAAAAAAATTCTAAGCCCCGGGGTCACAATTTCAGCAAAAATCTGAAATTCTCCAATTCACTCAAAAATGGTGCTAAACTGTTGCAAATACTCCCCTGAAAGGTTTGTCGGTGGAAACAGAATGCTTTTTATCATAGGCCAAGAAATCAACCCTCAACAATTTAACCTGTGAAAAAAAAAATTTCTAAGCCCCGGGGTCACAACTTCAGCAAAAATCTGAAATTCTCCAATTCACTCAAAAATGGTGCTAAACTGTTGCAAATACTCCCCTGAAAGGTTTGTCGGTGGAAACAGAATGCTTTTTATCATAGGCCAAGAAATCAACCCTCGACAATTTAACCTGTGAAAAAAAAATTTTCTAAGCCCCGGGGTCACAACTTCAGCAAAAATCTGAAATTCTCCAATTCACTCAAAAATGTTGCTAAACTGTTGCACATTCTTCCTCGAAAGGTTTGGCGGTAGAAACAGACGGCTTTTTATCATAGGACATGAAATCAGCCCTCAACAATTTAACCTGTGAAAAAAATAAATTCTAAGCCCCGGGGTCACAACTTCAGTAAAAATCTGAAATTCTCCAATTCACTCAAAAATGGTGCTAAACTGTTGTAAATTCTCCCCTGAAAGGTTCGGCGGTGGAAACAGAAGGCTTTTTATCATAGGACATGAAATCAGCCCTCGACAATTTAACCTGTGAAAAAAAAAAATTCTAAGCCCCGGGGTCACAATTTCAGCAAAAATCTGAAATTCTCCAATTCACTCAAAAATGGTGCCAAAGTTTTGAAAATACTCCCCTGAAAGGTTTGGCGGTGGAAACAGAAGGCTTTTTATCATAGGCCAAGAAATCAACCCTCGACAACTTAACCTGTGAAAAAAAAAATTTCTAAGCCCCGGGGTCACAATTTCAGCAAAAATCTGAAATTCTCCAATTCACTCAAAAATGGTGCTAAACTGTTGCACATTCTTCCTGGAAAGGTTTGGCGGTGGAAACAGACGGCTTTTTATCATAGGACATGAAATCAGCCCTCGACAACTTAACCTGTGAAAAAAATAAATTCTAAGCCCCGGGGTCACAACTTCAGTAAAAATCTGAAATTCTCCAATTCACTCAAAAATGGTGCTAAACTGTTGTAAATTCTCCCCTGAAAGGTTCGGCGGTGGAAACAGAAGGCTTTTTATCATAGGACATGAAATCAGCCCTCGACAATTTAACCTGTGAAAAAAAAAATTCTAAGCCCCGGGGTCACAATTTCAGCAAAAATCTGAAATTCTCCAATTCACTCAAAAATGGTGCTAAACTGTTGCAAATACTCCCCTGAAAGGTTTGTCGGTGGAAACAGAATGCTTTTTATCATAGGCCAAGAAATCAACCCTCGACAATTTAACCTGTGGAAAAAAAAATTTCTAAGCCCCGGGGTCAAAACTTCAGTAAAAATCTGAAATTCTCCAATTCACTCAAAAATGGTGCTAAACTGTTGTAAATTCTCCCCTGAAAGGTTTGGCGGGGGAAACAGAAGGCTTTTTATCATAGGACATGAAATCAGCCCTCGAAAACTTAACCTGTGAAAAAAAAAAATTCTAAGCCCCGGGGTCACAATTTCAGCAAAAATCTGAAATTCTCCAATTCACTCAAAAATGGTGCTAAACTGTTGTAAATTCTCCCCTGAAAGGTTTGGCGGGGGAAACAGAAGGCTTTTTATCATAGGACATGAAATCAGCCCTCGACAACTTAACCTGTGAAAAAAAAAATTCTATGCCCCGGGGTCACAATTTCAGCAAAAATCTGAAATTCTCCAATTCACTCAAAAATGGTGCTAAACTGTTGTAAATTCTCCCCTGAAAGGTTTGGCGGGGAAAACAGAAGGCTTTTTATCATAGGACATGAAATCAGCCCTCGACAACTTAACCTGTGAAAAAAAAAAATTCTAAGCCCCGGGGTCACAATTTCAGCAAAAATTTGAAATTCTCCAATTCACTCAAAAATGGTGCTAAACTGTTGCAAATACTCCCCTGAAAGGTTTGTCGGTGGAAACAGAATGCTTTTTATCATAGGCCAAGAAATCAACCCTCAACAATTTAACCTGTGAAAAAAAAAATTTCTAAGCCCCGGGGTCACAACTTCAGCAAAAATCTGAAATTCTCCAATTCACTCAAAAATGGTGCTAAACTGTTGCAAATACTCCCCTGAAAGGTTTGTCGGTGGAAACAGAATGCTTTTTATCATAGGCCAAGAAATCAACCCTCGACAATTTAACCTGTGAAAAAAAAATTTTCTAAGCCCCGGGGTCACAATTTCAGCAAAAATCTGAAATTCTCCAATTCACTCAAAAATGGTGCTAAACTGTTGTAAATTCTCCCCTGAAAGGTTTGGCGGGGGAAACAGAAGGCTTTTTATCATAGGACATGAAATCAGCCCTCGACAACTTAACCTGTGAAAAAAAAATTCTATGCCCCGGGGTCACAATTTCAGCAAAAATCTGAAATTCTCCAATTCACTCAAAAATGGTGCTAAACTGTTGTAAATTCTCCCCTGAAAGGTTTGGCGGGGGAAACAGAAGGCTTTTTATCATAGGACATGAAATCAGCCCTCGACAACTTAACCTGTGAAAAAAAAAATTCTAAGCCCCGGGGTCACAATTTCAGCAAAAATCTGAAATTCTCCAATTCACTCAAAAATGGTGCTAAACTGTTGCAAATACTCCCCTGAAAGGTTTGTCGGTGGAAACAGAATGCTTTTTATCATAGGCCAAGAAATCAACCCTCAACAATTTAACCTGTGAAAAAAAAAATTTCTAAGCCCCGGGGTCACAACTTCAGCAAAAATCTGAAATTCTCCAATTCACTCAAAAATGGTGCTAAACTGTTGCAAATACTCCCCTGAAAGGTTTGTCGGTGGAAACAGAATGCTTTTTATCATAGGCCAAGAAATCAACCCTCGACAATTTAACCTGTGAAAAAAAAATTTTCTAAGCCCCGGGGTCACAACTTCAGCAAAAATCTGAAATTCTCCAATTCACTCAAAAATGTTGCTAAACTGTTGCACATTCTTCCTCGAAAGGTTTGGCGGTAGAAACAGACGGCTTTTTATCATAGGACATGAAATCAGCCCTCAACAATTTAACCTGTGAAAAAAATAAATTCTAAGCCCCGGGGTCACAACTTCAGTAAAAATCTGAAATTCTCCAATTCACTCAAAAATGGTGCTAAACTGTTGTAAATTCTCCCCTGAAAGGTTTGGCGGTGGAAACAGAAGGCTTTTTATCATAGGCCAAGAAATCAACCCTCGACAACTTAACCTGTGAAAAAAAAAAATTCTAAGCCCCGGGGTCACAATTTCAGCAAAAATCTGAAATTCTCCAATTCACTCAAAAATGGTGCTAAACTGTTGCACATTCTTCCTGGAAAGGTTTGGCGGTGGAAACAGACGGCTTTTTATCATAGGACATGAAATCAGCCCTCGACAACTTAACCTGTGAAAAAAATAAATTCTAAGCCCCGGGGTCACAACTTCAGTAAAAATCTGAAATTCTCCAATTCACTCAAAAATGGTGCTAAACTGTTGTAAATTCTCCCCTGAAAGGTTCGGCGGTGGAAACAGAAGGCTTTTTATCATAGGACATGAAATCAGCCCTCGACAATTTAACCTGTGAAAAAAAAAATTCTAAGCCCCGGGGTCACAATTTCAGCAAAAATCTGAAATTCTCCAATTCACTCAAAAATGGTGCTAAACTGTTGCAAATACTCCCCTGAAAGGTTTGTCGGTGGAAACAGAATGCTTTTTATCATAGGCCAAGAAATCAACCCTCGACAATTTAACCTGTGGAAAAAAAAATTTCTAAGCCCCGGGGTCACAACTTCAGCAAAAATCTGAAATTCTCCAATTCACTCAAAAATGTTGCTAAACTGTTGCACATTCTTCCTCGAAAGGTTTGGCGGTGGAAACAGACGGCTTTTTATCATAGGACATGAAATCAGCCCTCGACAATTTAACCTGTGAAAAAAATAAATTCTAAGCCCCGGGGTCACAACTTCAGTAAAAATCTGAAATTCTCCAATTCACTCAAAAATGGTGCTAAACTGTTGTAAATTCTCCCCTGAAAGGTTCGGCGGTGGAAACAGAAGGCTTTTTATCATAGGACATGAAATCAGCCCTCGACAATTTAACCTGTGGAAAAAAAAATTTCTAAGCCCCGGGGTCACAATTTCAGCAAAAATCTGAAATTCTCCAATTCACTCAAAAATGGTGCCAAAGTTTTGAAAATACTCCCCTGAAAGGTTTGGCGGTGGAAACAGAAGGCTTTTTATCATAGGCCAAGAAATCAACCCTCGACAACTTAACCTGTGAAAAAAAAAATTTCTAAGCCCCGGGGTCACAACTTCAGCAAAAATCTGAAATTCTCCAATACACTCAAAAATGGTGCCAAAGTTTTGCAAATACTCCCCTGAAAGGTTTGGTGGTGGAAACAGAAGGCTTTTTATCATAGGACATGAAATCAGCCCTCGACAACTTAACCTGTGAAAAAAAAAATTTCTAAGCCCCGGGGTCACAATTTCAGCAAAAATCTGAAATTCTCCAATTCACTCAAAAATGATGCCAAACTGTTGCAAATTCTCCCCTGAAAGGTTTGGCGGTGGAAACAGAACGCTTTTTATCATAGGCCAAGAAATCAACCCTCGACAACTTAACCTGTGAAAAAAAAAAATTCTAAGCCCCGGGGTCACAACTTCAGCAAAAATCTGATATTCTCCAATTCACTCAAAAATGGTGCCAAAGTTTTGCAAATACTCCCCTGAAAGGTTTGGTGGTGGAAACAGACGGCTTTTTATCATAGGACATGAAATCAGCCCTCGACAACTTAACCGGTGAAAAAAAAAATTCTAAGCCCCGGGGTCACAATTTCAGCAAAAATCTGAAATTCTCCAATTTCTCAAAAATGGTGCTAAACTGTTGCACATTCTTCCTGGAAAGGTTTGGCGGTGGAAACAGACGGCTTTTTATCATAGGACATGAAATCAGCCCTCGAAAACTTAACCTGTGAAAAAAATAAATTCTAAGCCCCGGGGTCACAACTTCAGCAAAAATCTGAAATTCTCCAATTCACTCAAAAATGGTGCTAAACTGTTGTAAATTCTCCCCTGAAAGGTTTGGCGGTGGAAACAGAAGGCTTTTTATCATAGACCAAGAAATCAACCCTCGACAACTTAACCTGTGAAAAAAAAAATTTCTAAGCCCCGGGGTCACAACTTCAGCAAAAATCTGATATTCTCCAATTCACTCAAAAATGGTGCCAAAGTTTTGCAAATACTCCCCTGAAAGGTTTTGTGGTGGAAACAGAAGGCTTTTTATCATAGGACATGAAATCAGCCCTCGACAACTTAACCTGTGAAAAAAAAAATTTTTTAAGCCCCGGGGTCACAATTTCAGCAAAAATCTGAAATTCTCCAATTCACTCAAAAATGGTGCTAAACTGTTGCAAATACTCCCCTGAAAGGTTTGTCGGTGGAAACAGAATGCTTTTTATCATAGGCCAAGAAATCAACCCTCGACAACTTAACCTGTGAAAAAAAAAATTTCTAAGCCCCGGGGTCACAACTTCAGCAAAAATCTGATATTCTCCAATTCACTCAAAAATGGTGCCAAAGTTTTGCAAATACTCCCCTGAAAGGTTTGGTGGTGGAAACAGAAGGCTTTTTATCACAGGACATGAAATCAGCCGTCGACAACTTAACCTGTGAAAAAAAAAAATTCTAAGCCCCGGGGTCACAATTTCAGCAAAAATCTGAAATTCTCCAATTCACTCAAAAAGGGTGCTAAACTGTTGTAAATTCTCCCCTGAAAGGTTTGGCGGTGGAAACAGAAGGCTTTTTATCATAGGACATGAAATCAGCCCTCGACAACTTAACCTGTGAAAAAAAAAATTCTAAGCCCCGGGGTCACAATTTCAGCAAAAATCTGAAATTCTCCAATTCACTCAAAAATGGTGCTAAACTGTTGCACATTCTTCCTGGAAAGGTTTGGCGGTGGAAACAGACGGCTTTTTATCATAGGACATGAAATCAGCCCTCGACAACTTAACCTGTGAAAAAAATAAATTCTAAGCCCCGGGGTCACAACTTCAGTAAAAATCTGAAATTCTCCAATTCACTCAAAAATGGTGCTAAACTGTTGTAAATTCTCCCCTGAAAGGTTCGGCGGTGGAAACAGAAGGCTTTTTATCATAGGACATGAAATCAGCCCTCGACAATTTAACCTGTGAAAAAAAAAATTCTAAGCCCCGGGGTCACAATTTCAGCAAAAATCTGAAATTCTCCAATTCACTCAAAAATGGTGCTAAACTGTTGCAAATACTCCCCTGAAAGGTTTGTCGGTGGAAACAGAATGCTTTTTATCATAGGCCAAGAAATCAACCCTCGACAATTTAACCTGTGGAAAAAAAAATTTCTAAGCCCCGGGGTCACAACTTCAGCAAAAATCTGAAATTCTCCAATTCACTCAAAAATGTTGCTAAACTGTTGCACATTCTTCCTCGAAAGGTTTGGCGGTGGAAACAGACGGCTTTTTATCATAGGACATGAAATCAGCCCTCGACAATTTAACCTGTGAAAAAAATAAATTCTAAGCCCCGGGGTCACAACTTCAGTAAAAATCTGAAATTCTCCAATTCACTCAAAAATGGTGCTAAACTGTTGTAAATTCTCCCCTGAAAGGTTCGGCGGTGGAAACAGAAGGCTTTTTATCATAGGACATGAAATCAGCCCTCGACAATTTAACCTGTGGAAAAAAAAAATTCTAAGCCCCGGGGTCACAATTTCAGCAAAAATCTGAAATTCTCCAATTCACTCAAAAATGGTGCCAAAGTTTTGAAAATACTCCCCTGAAAGGTTTGGCGGTGGAAACAGAAGGCTTTTTATCATAGGCCAAGAAATCAACCCTCGACAACTTAACCTGTGAAAAAAAAAATTTCTAAGCCCCGGGGTCACAACTTCAGCAAAAATCTGAAATTCTCCAATACACTCAAAAATGGTGCCAAAGTTTTGCAAATACTCCCCTGAAAGGTTTGGTGGTGGAAACAGAAGGCTTTTTATCATAGGACATGAAATCAGCCCTCGACAACTTAACCTGTGAAAAAAAAAATTTCTAAGCCCCGGGGTCACAATTTCAGCAAAAATCTGAAATTCTCCAATTCACTCAAAAATGATGCCAAACTGTTGCAAATTCTCCCCTGAAAGGTTTGGCGGTGGAAACAGAACGCTTTTTATCATAGGCCAAGAAATCAACCCTCGACAACTTAACCTGTGAAAAAAAAAAATTCTAAGCCCCGGGGTCACAACTTCAGCAAAAATCTGATATTCTCCAATTCACTCAAAAATGGTGCCAAAGTTTTGCAAATACTCCCCTGAAAGGTTTGGTGGTGGAAACAGACGGCTTTTTATCATAGGACATGAAATCAGCCCTCGACAACTTAACCGGTGAAAAAAAAAATTCTAAGCCCCGGGGTCACAATTTCAGCAAAAATCTGAAATTCTCCAATTTCTCAAAAATGGTGCTAAACTGTTGCACATTCTTCCTGGAAAGGTTTGGCGGTGGAAACAGACGGCTTTTTATCATAGGACATGAAATCAGCCCTCGAAAACTTAACCTGTGAAAAAAATAAATTCTAAGCCCCGGGGTCACAACTTCAGCAAAAATCTGAAATTCTCCAATTCACTCAAAAATGGTGCTAAACTGTTGTAAATTCTCCCCTGAAAGGTTTGGCGGTGGAAACAGAAGGCTTTTTATCATAGACCAAGAAATCAACCCTCGACAACTTAACCTGTGAAAAAAAAAATTTCTAAGCCCCGGGGTCACAACTTCAGCAAAAATCTGATATTCTCCAATTCACTCAAAAATGGTGCCAAAGTTTTGCAAATACTCCCCTGAAAGGTTTTGTGGTGGAAACAGAAGGCTTTTTATCATAGGACATGAAATCAGCCCTCGACAACTTAACCTGTGAAAAAAAAAAATTTTTAAGCCCCGGGGTCACAATTTCAGCAAAAATCTGAAATTCTCCAATTCACTCAAAAATGGTGCTAAACTGTTGCAAATACTCCCCTGAAAGGTTTGTCGGTGGAAACAGAATGCTTTTTATCATAGGCCAAGAAATCAACCCTCGACAACTTAACCTGTGAAAAAAAAAATTTCTAAGCCCCGGGGTCACAACTTCAGCAAAAATCTGATATTCTCCAATTCACTCAAAAATGGTGCCAAAGTTTTGCAAATACTCCCCTGAAAGGTTTGGTGGTGGAAACAGAAGGCTTTTTATCACAGGACATGAAATCAGCCGTCGACAACTTAACCTGTGAAAAAAAAAATTTCTAAGCCCCGGGGTCACAATTTCAGCAAAAATCTGAAATTCTCCAATTCACTCAAAAAGGGTGCTAAACTGTTGTAAATTCTCCCCTGAAAGGTTTGGCGGTGGAAACAGAAGGCTTTTTATCATAGGACATGAAATCAGCCCTCGACAACTTAACCTGTGAAAAAAAAAAATTCTAAGCCCCGGGGTCACAACTTCAGCAAAAATCTGAAATTCTCCAATTCACTCAAAAATGTTACTAAACTGTTGCACATTCTTCCTCGAAAGGTTTGGCGGTGGAAACAGACGGCTTTTTATCATAGGACATGAAATCAGCCCTCGACAACTTAACCTGTGAAAAAAATAAATTCTAAGCCCCGGGGTCACAAGTTCAGCAAAAATCTGAAATTCTCCAATTCACTCAAAAATGTTACTAAACTGTTGCACATTCTTCCTCGAAAGGTTTGGCGGTGGAAACAGACGGCTTTTTATCATAGGACATGAAATCAGCCCTCGACAACTTAACCTGTGAAAAAAATAAATTCTAAGCCCCGGGGTCACAACTTCAGCAAAAATCTGAAATTCTCCAATTCACTCAAAAATGGTGCTAAACTGTTGTAAATTCTCCCCTGAAAGGTTTGGCAGTGGAAACAGAAGGCTTTTTATCATAGACCAAGAAATCAACCCTCGAAAACTTAACCTGTGAAAAAAAAAATTTCTAAGCCCCGGGGTCACAACTTCAGCAAAAATCTGATATTCTCCAATTCACTCAAAAATGGTGCCAAAGTTTTGCAAATACTCCCCTGAAAGGTTTGGTGGTGGAAACAGAAGGCTTTTTATCATAGGACATGAAATCAGCCCTCGACAACTTAACCTGTGAAAAAAAAAATTTCTAAGCCCCGGGGTCACAATTTCAGCAAAAATCTGAAATTCTCCAATTCACTCAAAAATGGTGCTAAACTGTTGCACATTCTTCCTGGAAAGGTTTGGCGGTGGAAACAGACGGCTTTTTATCATAGGACATGAAATCAGCCGTCGACAACTTAACCTGTGAAAAAAAAAATTCTAACCCCCGGGGTCACAATTTCAGCAAAAATCTGAAATTCTCCAATTTCTCAAAAATGGTGCTAAACTGTTGCACATTCTTCCTGGAAAGGTTTGGCGGTGGAAACAGACGGCTTTTTATCATAGGACATGAAATCAGCCCTCGACAACTTAACCTGTGGGGAAAAAAAATTCTAAGCCCCGGGGTCACAACTTCAGCAAAAATCTGAAATTCACCAATTCACTCAAAAATGGTGCTAAACTGTTGTAAATTCTCCCCTGAAAGATTTGGCGGGGGAAACAGAAGGCTTTTTATCATAGGACATGAAATCAGCCCTCGACAACTTAACCTGTGAAAAAAAAAAATTCTAAGCCCCGGGGTCACAATTTCAGCAAAAATCTGAAATTCTCCAAATCACTCAAAAATGGTGCTAAACTGTTGTAAATTCTCCCCTGAAAGGTTTGGCGGGGTAAACAGAAGGCTTTTTATCATAGGACATGAAATCAGCCCTCGACAACTTAACCTGTGAAAAAAAAAAATTCTAAGCCCCGGGGTCACAATTTCAGCAAAAATCTGAAATTCTCCAATTCACTCAAAAATGGTGCTAAACTGTTGCAAATACTCCCCTGAAAGGTTTGTCGGTGGAAACAGAATGCTTTTTATCATAGGCCAAGAAATCAACCCTCGACAATTTAACCTGTGAAAAAAAAATTTCTAAGCCCCGGGGTCACAACTTCAGCAAAAATCTGAAATTCTCCAATTCACTCAAAAATGTTACTAAACTGTTGCACATTCTTCCTCGAAAGGTTTGGCGGTGGAAACAGACGGCTTTTTATCATAGGACATGAAATCAGCCCTCGACAACTTAACCTGTGAACAAAATAAATTCTAAGCCCCGGGGTCACAACTTCAGCAAAAATCTGAAATTCTCCAATTCACTCAAAAATGGTGCTAAACTGTTGTAAATTCTCCCCTGAAAGGTTCGGCGGTGGAAACAGAAGGCTTTTTTTCATAGGACTTGAAATCAGCCCTCGACAATTTAACCTGTGAAAAAAAAAAATTTCTAAGCCCCGGGGTCACAACTTCAGCAAAAATCTGAAATTCTCCAATTCACTCAAAAATGGTGCTAAACTGTTGTAAATTCTCCCCTGAAAGATTTGGCGGGGAAAACAGAAGGCTTTTTATCATAGGACATGAAATCAGCCCTCGACAACTTAACCTGTGAAAAAAAAAAATTCTAAGCCCCGGGGTCACAATTTCAGCAAAAATCTGAAATTCTCCAATTCACTCAAAAATGGTGCTAAACTGTTGCAAATACTCCCCTGAAAGGTTTGTCGGTGGAAACAGAATGCTTTTTATCATAGGCCAAGAAATCAACCCTCGACAATTTAACCTGTGAAAAAAAAATTTCTAAGCCCCGGGGTCACAACTTCAGCAAAAATCTGAAATTCTCCAATTCACTCAAAAATGTTACTAAACTGTTGCACATTCTTCCTGGAAAGGTTTGGCGGTGGAAACAGACGGCTTTTTATCATAGGACATGAAATCAGCCCTCGACAACTTAACCTGTGAAAAAAATAAATTCTAAGCCCCGGGGTCACAACTTCAGCAAAAATCTGAAATTCTCCAATTCACTCAAAAATGGTGCTAAACTGTTGTAAATTCTCCCCTGAAAGGTTTGGCGGTGGAAACAGAAGGCTTTTTATCATAGGCCAAGAAATCAACCCTCGACAACTTAACCTGTGAAAAAAAAAATTTCTAAGCCCCGGGGTCACAACTTCAGCAAAAATCTGATATTCTCCAATTCACTCAAAAATGGTGCCAAAGTTTTGCAAATACTCCCCTGAAAGGTTTGGTGGTGGAAACAGAAGGCTTTTTATCATAGGACATGAAATCAACCCTCGACAATTTAACCTGTGAAAAAAAAAAGTTCTAAGCCCCGGGGTCACAACTTCAGCAAAAATCTGAAATTCTCCAATTCACTCAAAAATGGTGCTAAACAGTTGTACATTCTTCCTCGAAAGGTTTGGCGGTGGAAACAGACGGCTTTTTATCATAGGACATGAAATCAGCCCTCGACAATTTAACATGTAAAAAAATAAATTCTAAGCCCCGGGGGGGTCACAACTTCAGCAAAAATCTGAAATTCTCCAATTCACTCAAAAATGGTTCTAAACTGTTGTAAATTCTCCCCTGAAAGGTTCGGCGGTGGAAACAGAAGGCTTTTTATCATAGGACTTGAAATCAGCGCTCGACAATTTAACCTGTGAAAAAAAAAAATTTCTAAGCCCCGGGGTCACAACTTCAGCAAAAATCTGATATTCTCCAATTCACTCAAAAATGGTGCCAAAGTTTTGCAAATACTCCCCTGAAAGGTTTGGTGGTGGAAACAGAAGGCTTTTTATCATAGGACATGAAATCAGCCCTCGACAACTTAACCTGTGAAAAAAAAAATTTCTAAGCCCCGGGGTCACAATTTCAGCAAAAATCTGAAATTCTCCAATTCACTCAAAAATGGTGCTAAACTGTTGTAAATTCTCCCCTGAAAGGTTTGGCGGTGGAAACAGAAGGCTTTTTATCATAGGCCAAGAAATCAACCCTCGACAACTTAACCTGTGAAAAAAAAAATTTCTAAGCCCCGGGGTCACAATTTCAGCAAAAATCTGAAATTCTCCAATTCACTCAAAAATGGTGCTAAACTGTTGCACATTCTTCCTGGAAAGGTTTGGCGGTGGAAACAGACGGCTTTTTATCATAGGACATGAAATCAGCCGTCGACAACTTAACCTGTGAAAAAAAAAATTCTAACCCCCGGGGTCACAATTTCAGCAAAAATCTGAAATTCTCCAATTTCTCAAAAATGGTGCTAAACTGTTGCACATTCTTCCTGGAAAGGTTTGGCGGTGGAAACAGACGGCTTTTTATCATAGGACATGAAATCAGCCCTCGACAACTTAACCTGTGGGGAAAAAAAATTCTAAGCCCCGGGGTCACAACTTCAGCAAAAATCTGAAATTCTCCAATTCACTCAAAAATGGTGCTAAACTGTTGTAAATTCTCCCCTGAAAGATTTGGCGGGGGAAACAGAAGGCTTTTTATCATAGGACATGAAATCAGCCCTCGACAACTTAACCTGTGAAAAAAAAAAATTCTAAGCCCCGGGGTCACAATTTCAGCAAAAATCTGAAATTCTCCAATTCACTCAAAAATGGTGCTAAACTGTTGTAAATTCTCCCCTGAAAGGTTTGGCGGGGTAAACAGAAGGCTTTTTATCATAGGACATGAAATCAGCCCTCGACAACTTAACCTGTGAAAAAAAAAAATTCTAAGCCCCGGGGTCACAATTTCAGCAAAAATCTGAAATTCTCCAATTCACTCAAAAATGGTGCTAAACTGTTGCAAATACTCCCCTGAAAGGTTTGTCGGTGGAAACAGAATGCTTTTTATCATAGGCCAAGAAATCAACCCTCGACAATTTAACCTGTGAAAAAAAAAATTTCTAAGCCCCGGGGTCACAATTTCAGCAAAAATCTGAAATTCTCCAATTCACTCAAAAATGGTGCTAAACTGTTGCACATTCTTCCTGGAAAGGTTTGGCGGTGGAAACAGACGGCTTTTTATCATAGGACATGAAATCAACCCTCGACAACTTAACCTGTGGAAAAAAAAATTTCTAAGCCCCGGGGTCACAACTTCGGCAAAAATCTGATATTCTCCAATTCACTCAAAAATGGTGCCAAAGTTTTGCAAATACTCCCCTGAAAGGTTTGGTGGTGGAAACAGAAGGCTTTTTATCATAGGACATGAAATCAGCTCTTGACAACTTAACCTGTGAAAAAAAAAATTTCTAAGCCCCGGGGTCACAATTTCAGCAAAAATCTGAAATTCTCCTAATCACTCAAAAATGGTGCTAAACTGTTGTAAATTCTCCCCTGAAAGGTTTGGCGGTGGAAACAGAAGGCTTTTTATCATAGGACATGAAATCAGCCCTCGACAACTTAACCTGTGAAAAAAAAAATTTCTAAGCCCCGGGGTCACAACTTCAGCAAAAATCTGAAATTCTCCAATTCACTCAAAAATGGTGCTAAACTGTTGTAAATTCTCCCCTGAAAGATTTGGCGGGGGAAACAGAAGGCTTTTTATCATAGGACATGAAATCAGCCCTCGACAACTTAACCTGTGAAAAAAAAAAATTCTAAGCCCCGGGGTCACAATTTCAGCAAAAATCTGAAATTCTCCAATTCACTCAAAAATGGTGCTAAACTGTTGCAAATACTCCCCTGAAAGGTTTGTCGGTGGAAACAGAATGCTTTTTATCATAGGCCAAGAAATCAACCCTCGACAATTTAACCTGTGAAAAAAAAATTTCTAAGCCCCGGGGTCACAACTTCAGCAAAAATCTGAAATTCTCCAATTCACTCAAAAATGTTACTAAACTGTTGCACATTCTTCCTCGAAAGGTTTGGCGGTGGAAACAGACGGCTTTTTATCATAGGACATGAAATCAGCCCTCGACAACTTAACCTGTGAAAAAAATAAATTCTAAGCCCCGGGGTCACAACTTCAGCAAAAATCTGAAATTCTCCAATTCACTCAAAAATGGTGCTAAACTGTTGTAAATTCTCCCCTGAAAGGTTTGGTGGTGGAAACAGAAGGCTTTTTATCATAGGCCAAGAAATCAACCCTCGACAACTTAACCTGTGAAAAAAAAAATTTCTAAGCCCCGGGGTCACAATTTCAGCAAAAATCTGAAATTCTCCAATTCACTCAAAAATGGTGCTAAACTGTTGCACATTCTTCCTGGAAAGGTTTGGCGGTGGAAACAGACGGCTTTTTATCATAGGACATGAAATCAACCCTCGACAACTTAACCTGTGGAAAAAAAAATTTCTAAGCCCCGGGGTCACAACTTCGGCAAAAATCTGATATTCTCCAATTCACTCAAAAATGGTGCCAAAGTTTTGCAAATACTCCCCTGAAAGGTTTGGTGGTGGAAACAGAAGGCTTTTTATCATAGGACATGAAATCAGCTCTTGACAACTTAACCTGTGAAAAAAAAAATTTCTAAGCCCCGGGGTCACAATTTCAGCAAAAATCTGAAATTCTCCTAATCACTCAAAAATGGTGCTAAACTGTTGTAAATTCTCCCCTGAAAGGTTTGGCGGTGGAAACAGAAGGCTTTTTATCATAGGCCAAGAAATCAACCCTCGACAACTTAACCTGTGAAAAAAAAAATTTCTAAGCCCCGGGGTCACAATTTCAGCAAAAATCTGAAATTCTCCAATTCACTCAAAAATGGTGCTAAACTGTTGCACATTCTTCCTGGAAAGGTTTGGCGGTGGAAACAGACGGCTTTTTATCATAGGACATGAAATCAGCCCTCGACAACTTAACCGGTGAAAAAAAAAAATTCTAAGCCCCGGGGTCACAACTTCAGTAAAAATCTGAAATTCTCCAATTCACTCAAAAATGGTGCTAAACTGTTGTAAATTCTCCCCTGAAAGGTTCGGCGGTGGAAACAGAAGGCTTTTTATCATAGGACATGAAATCAGCCCTCGACAACTTAACCTGTGAAAAAAAAAAAATTTCTAAGCCCCGGGGTCACAACTTCAGCAAAAATCTGAAATTCTCCAATTCACTCAAAAATGGTGCTAAACTGTTGTAAATTCTCCCCTGAAAGATTTGGCGGGGGAAACAGAAGGCTTTTTATCATAGGACATGAAATCAGCCCTCGACAACTTAACCTGTGAAAAAAAAAAATTCTAAGCCCCGGGGTCACAATTTCAGCAAAAATCTGAAATTCTCCAATTCACTCAAAAATGGTGCTAAACTGTTGCAAATACTCCCCTGAAAGGTTTGTCGGTGGAAACAGAATGCTTTTTATCATAGGCCAAGAAATCAACCCTCGACAATTTAACCTGTGAAAAAAAAATTTCTAAGCCCCGGGGTCACAACTTCAGCAAAAATCTGAAATTCTCCAATTCACTCAAAAATGTTACTAAACTGTTGCACATTCTTCCTCGAAAGGTTTGGCGGTGGAAACAGACGGCTTTTTATCATAGGACATGAAATCAGCCCTCGACAACTTAACCTGTGAAAAAAATAAATTCTAAGCCCCGGGGTCACAACTTCAGCAAAAATCTGAAATTCTCCAATTCACTCAAAAATGGTGCTAAACTGTTGTAAATTCTTCCTCGAAAGGTTTGGCGGTGGAAACAGACAGCTTTTTATCATAGGACATGAAATCAGCCCTCGACAATTTAACCTGTAAAAAAATAAATTCTAAGCCCCGGGGGGGTCACAACTTCAGCAAAAATCTGAAATTCTCCAATTCACTCAAAAATGGTTCTAAACTGTTGTAAATTCTCCCCTGAAAGGTTCGGCGGTGGAAACAGAAGGCTTTTTATCATAGGACTTGAAATCAGCGCTCGACAATTTAACCTGTGAAAAAAAAAAATTTCTAAGCCCCGGGGTCACAATTTCAGCAAAAATCTGAAATTCTCCAATTCACTCAAAAATGGTGCCAAAGTTTTGCAAATACTCCCCTGAAAGGTTTGGCGGTGGAAACAGAAGGCTTTTTATCATAGGCCAAGAAATCAACCCTCGACAACTTAACCTGTGAAAAAAAAAATTTCTAAGCCCCGGGGTCACAACTTCAGCAAAAATCTGATATTCTCCAATTCACTCAAAAATGGTGCCAAAGTTTTGCAAATACTCCCCTGAAAGGTTTGGTGGTGGAAACAGAAGGCTTTTTATCATAGGACATGAAATCAGCCCTCGACAACTTAACCTGTGAAAAAAAAAAATTTCTAAGCCCCGCGGTCACAATTTCAGCAAAAATCTGAAATTCTCCAATTCACTCAAAAATGGTGCTAAACTGTTGTAAATTCTCCCCTGAAAGGTTTGGCGGTGGAAACAGAAGGCTTTTTATCATAGGCCAAGAAATCAACCCTCGACAACTTAACCTGTGAAAAAAAAAATTTCTAAGCCCCGGGGTCACAATTTCAGCAAAAATCTGAAATTCTCCAATTCACTCAAAAATGGTGCTAAACTGTTGCACATTCTTCCTGGAAAGGTTTGGCGGTGGAAACAGACGGCTTTTTATCATAGGACATGAAATCAGCCGTCGACAACTTAACCTGTGAAAAAAAAAATTCTAACCCCCGGTGTCACAATTTCAGCAAAAATCTGAAATTCTCCAATTTCTCAAAAATGGTGCTAAACTGTTGCACATTCTTCCTGGAAAGGTTTGGCGGTGGAAACAGACGGCTTTTTATCATAGGACATGAAATCAGCCCTCGACAACTTAACCTGTGGGGAAAAAAAATTCTAAGCCCCGGGGTCACAACTTCAGCAAAAATCTGAAATTCTCCAATTCACTCAAAAATGGTGCTAAACTGTTGTAAATTCTCCCCTGAAAGATTTGGCGGGGGAAACAGAAGGCTTTTTATCATAGGACATGAAATCAGCCCTCGACAACTTAACCTGTAAAAAAAAAAAATTCTAAGCCCCGGGGTCACAATTTCAGCAAAAATCTGAAATTCTCCAATTCACTCAAAAATGGTGCTAAACTGTTGTAAATTCTCCCCTGAAAGGTTTGGCGGGGTAAACAGAAGGCTTTTTATCATAGGACATGAAATCAGCCCTCGACAACTTAACGTGTGAAAAAAAAAAATTGTAAGCCCCGGGGTTACAATTTCAGCAAAAATCTGAAATTCTCCAATTCACTCAAAAATGGTGCTAAACTGTTGCAAATACTCCCCTGAAAGGTTTGTCGGTGGAAACAGAATGCTTTTTATCATAGGCCAAGAAATCAACCCTCGACAATTTAACCTGTGAAAAAAATAAATTCTAAGCCCCGGGGTCACAACTTCAGCAAAAATCTGAAATTCTCCATTTCACTCAAAAATGGTGCTAAACTGTTGTAAATTCTCCCCTGAAAGGTTTGGCGGTGGAAACAGAAGGCTTTTTATCATAGGCCAAGAAATCAACCCTCGACAACTTAACCTGTGAAAAAAAAAAATTTCTAAGCCCCGGGGTCACAACTTCAGCAAAAATCTGATATTCTCCAATTCACGCAAAAATGGTGCCAAAGTTTTGCAAATTCTCCCCTGAAAGGTTTGGTGGTGGAAACAGAAGGCTTTTTACCATAGACCAAGAAATCAACCCTCGACAACTTAACCTGTGAAAAAAAAAATTTCTAAGCCCCGGGGTCACAACTTCAGCAAAAATCTGAAATTCTCCAATTCACTCAAAAATGTTACTAAACTGTTGCACATTCTTCCTCGAAAGGTTTGGCGGTGGAAACAGACGGCTTTTTATCATAGGACATGAAATCAGCCCTCGACAACTTAACCTGTGAAAAAAAAAATTTCTAAGCCCCGGGGTCACAATTTCAGCAAAAATCTGAAATTCTCCAATTCACTCAAAAATGGTGCCAAAGTTTTGCAAATACTCCCCTGAAAGGTTTGGCGGTGGAAACAGAAGGCTTTTTATCATAGGCCAAGAAATCAACCCTCGACAACTTAACCTGTGAAAAAAAAAAATTTCTAAGCCCCGGGGTCACAACTTCGGCAAAAATCTGATATTCTCCAATTCACTCAAAAATGGTGCCAAAGTTTTGCAAATACTCCCCTGAAAGGTTTGGTAGTGGAAACAGAAGGCTTTTTATCATAGGACATGAAATCAGCCCTCGACAACTTAACCTGTGGGAAAAAAAATTTCTAAGCCCCGGGGTCACAATTTCAGCAAAAATCTGAAATTCTCCAATTCACTCAAAAATGGTGCTAAACTGTTGTAAATTCTCCCCTGAAAGGTTTGGCGGTGGAAACAGAAGGCTTTTTATCATAGGCCAAGAAATCAACCCTCGACAACTTAACCTGTGAAAAAAAAAATTTCTAAGCCCCGGGGTCACAATTTCAGCAAAAATCTGAAATTCTCCAATTCACTCAAAAATGGTGCTAAACTGTTGCACATTCTTCCTGGAAAGGTTTGGCAGTGGAAACAGACGGCTTTTTATCATAGGACATGAAATCAACCCTCGACAACTTAACCTGTGAAAAAAAAAAAATTCTAAGCCCCGGGGTCACAACTTCGGCAAAAATCTGATATTCTCCAATTCACTCAAAAATGGTGCCAAAGTTTTGCAAATACTCCCCTGAAAGGTTTGGTGGTGGAAACAGAAGGCTTTTTATCATAGGACATGAAATCAGCTCTTGACAACTTAACCTGTGAAAAAAAAAATTTCTAAGCCCCGGGGTCACAATTTCAGCAAAAATCTGAAATTCTCCAATTCAATCAAAAAAGGTGCTAAACTGTTGTAAATACTCCCCTGAAAGGTTTGGCGGGGGAAACAGAAGGCTTTTTATCATAGGACATGAAATCAGCCCTCGACAACTTAACCTGTGAAAAAAAAAAATTCTAAGCCCCGGGGTCACAATTTCAGCAAAAATCTGAAATTCTCCAATTCACTCAAAAATGGTGCTAAACTGTTGCAAATACTCCCCTGAAAGGTTTGTCGGTGGAAACAGAATGCTTTTTATCATAGGCCAAGAAATCAACCCTCAACAATTTAACCTGTGAAAAAAAAAATTTCTAAGCCCCGGGGTCACAACTTCAGCAAAAATCTGAAATTCTCCAATTCACTCAAAAATGGTGCTAAACTGTTGCAAATACTCCCCTGAAAGGTTTGTCGGTGGAAACAGAATGCTTTTTATCATAGGACATGAAATCAGCCCTCGACAACTTAACCTGTGAAAAAAAAAAATTTTAAGCCCCGGGGTCACAATTTCAGCAAAAATCTGAAATTCTCCAATTCACTCAAAAATGGTGCCAAAGTTTTGCAAATACTCCCCTGAAAGGTTTGGCGGTGGAAACAGAAGGCTTTTTATCATAGGCCAAGAAATCAACCCTCGACAACTTAACCTGTGAAAAAAAAAAATTTCTAAGCCCCGGGGTCACAACTTCGGCAAAAATCTGATATTCTCCAATTCACTCAAAAATGGTGCCAAAGTTTTGCAAATACTCCCCTGAAAGGTTTGGTAGTGGAAACAGAAGGCTTTTTATCATAGGACATGAAATCAGCCCTCGACAACTTAACCTGTGGAAAAAAAAATTTCTAAGCCCCGGGGTCACAATTTCAGCAAAAATCTGAAATTCTCCAATTCACTCAAAAATGGTGCTAAACTGTTGCACATTCTTCCTGGAAAGGTTTGGCGGTGGAAACAGACGGCTTTTTATCATAGGACATGAAATCAGCCCTCGACAACTTAACCGGTGAAAAAAAAAATTCTAAGCCCCGGGGTCACAATTTCAGCAAAAATCTGAAATTCTCCAATTCACTCAAAAATGGTACTAAACTGTTGTAAATTCTCCCCTGAAAGGTTTGGCGGGGGAAACAGAAGGCTTTTTATCATAGGACATGAAATCAGCCCTCGACAACTTAACCTGTGAAAAAAAAAAAATTCTAAGCCCCGGGGTCACAATTTCAGCAAAAATCTGAAATTCTCCAATTCACTCAAAAATGGTGCTAAACTGTTGCAAATACTCCCCTGAAAGGTTTGTCGGTGGAAACAGAATGCTTTTTATCATAGGCCAAGAAATCAACCCTGTGATCAATTTAACCTGTGAAAAAAAAAAATTCTAAGCCCCGGGGTCACAATTTCAGCAAAAATCTGAAATTCTCCAATTCACTCAAAGATGGTGCCAAAGTTTTGCAAATACTCCCTGAAAGGTTTGGCGGTGGAAACAGACGGCTTTTTATCATAGGACATGAAATCAGCCCTCGACAACTTAACCTGTGAAAAAAAGAAATTCTAAGCCCCGGGGTCACAACTTCAGCAAAAATCTGAAATTCTCCAATTCACTCAAAAATGGTGCTAAACTGTTGTAAATTCTCCCCTGAAAGGTTCGGCGGTGGAAACAGAAGGCTTTTTATCATAGGACATGAAATCAGCCCTCGACAATTTAACCTGTGAAAAAAAAAATTTCTAAGCCCCGGGGTCACAACTTCAGCAAAAATCTGAAATTCTCCAATTCACTCAAAAATGTTGCTAAACTGTTGCACATTCTTCCTCGAAAGGTTTGGCGGTGGAAACAGATGGCTTTTTATCATAGGACATGAAATCAGCCCTCGACAATTTAACCTGTGAAAAAAATAAATTCTAAGCCCCGGGGTCACAACTTCAGTAAAAATCTGAAATTCTCCAATTCACTCAAAAATGGTGCTAAACTGTTGTAAATTCTCCCCTGAAAGGTTCGGCGGTGGAAACAGAAGGCTTTTTATCATAGGACATGAAATCAGCCCTCGACAATTTAACCTGTGAAAAAAAAAAATTCTAAGCCCCGGGGTCACAATTTCAGCAAAAATCTGAAATTCTCCAATTCACTCAAAAATGGTGCTAAACTGTTGTATATTCTCCCCTGAAAGGTTTGTCGGTGGAAACAGAAGGCTGTTTATCATAGGCCAAGAAATCAACCCTCGACAACTTAACCTGTGAAAAAAAAAAATTCTAAGCCCCGGGGTCACAACTTCAGCAAGAATCTGAAATTCTCCAATTCACTCAAAAATGGTGCTAAACTGTTGCACATTCTTCCTGGAAAGGTTTGGCGGTGGAAACAGAAGGCTTTTTATCATAGGACATGAAATCAGCCCTCGACAACTTAACCGGTGAAAAAAAAAAATTCTAAGCCCCGGGTCACAATTTCAGCAAAAATCTGAAATCCTCCAATTTCTCAAAAATGGTGCTAAACTGTTGCACATTCTTCCTGGAAAGGTTTGGCGGTGGAAACAGACGGCTTTTTATCATAGGACATGAAATCAGCCCTCGACAACTTAACCTGTGGGAAAAAAAATTTCTAAGCCCCGGGGTCACAATTTCAGCAAAAATCTGAAATTCTCCAATTCACTCAAAAATGGTGCTAAACTGTTGTAAATTCTCCCCTGAAAGGTTTGGCGGGGGAAACAGAAGGCTTTTTATCATAGGACATGAAATCAGCCCTCGACAACTTAACCTGTGAAAAAAAAAAATTCTAAGCCCCGGGGTCACAATTTCAGCAAAAATCTGAAATTCTCCAATTCACTCAAAAATGGTGCTAAACTGTTGTAAATTCTCCCCTGAAAGGTTTGGCGGGGGAAACAGAAGGCTTTTTATCATAGGACATGAAATCAGCCCTCGACAACTTAACCTGTGAAAAAAAAAATTCTATGCCCCGGGGTCACAATTTCAGCAAAAATCTGAAATTCTCCAATTCACTCAAAAATGGTGCTAAACTGTTGTAAATTCTCCCCTGAAAGGTTTGGCGGGGGAAACAGAAGGCTTTTTATCATAGGACATGAAATCAGCCCTCGACAACTTAACCTGTGAAAAAAAAAAAATTCTAAGCCCCGGGGTCACAATTTCAGCAAAAATCTGAAATTCTCCAATTCACTCAAAAATGGTGCTAAACTGTTGCAAATACTCCCCTGAAAGGTTTGTCGGTGGAAACAGAATGCTTTTTATCATAGGCCAAGAAATCAACCCTCAACAATTTAACCTGTGAAAAAAAAAATTTCTAAGCCCCGGGGTCACAACTTCAGCAAAAATCTGAAATTCTCCAATTCACTCAAAAATGGTGCTAAACTGTTGCAAATACTCCCCTGAAAGGTTTGTCGGTGGAAACAGAATGCTTTTTATCATAGGCCAAGAAATCAGCCCTAGACAATTTAACCTGTGAAAAAAAAATTTTCTAAGCCCCGGGGTCACAACTTCAGCAAAAATCTGAAATTCTCCAATTCACTCAAAAATGGTGCTATACTGTTGTAAATTCTCCCCTGAAAGGTTCGGCGGTGGAAACAGAAGGCTTTTTATCATAGGACATGAAATCAGCCCTAGACAATTTAACCTGTGAAAATAAAAATTTCTAAGCCCCGGGGTCACAATTTCAGCAAAAATCTGAAATTCTCCAATTCACTCAAAAATGGTGCCAAAGTTTTGCAAATACTCCCCTGAAAGGTTTGGCGGTGGAAACAGAAGGCTTTTTATCATAGGCCAAGAAATCAACCCTCGACAACTTAACCTGTGGAAAAAAAAAAAATTCTAAGCCCCGGGGTCACAACTTCAGCAAAAATCTGAAATTCTCCAATACACTCAAAAATGGTGCCAAAGTTTTGCAAATACTCCCCTGAAAGGTTTGGTGGTGGAAACAGAAGGCTTTTTATCATAGGACATGAAATCAGCCCTCGACAACTTAACCTGTGAAAAAAGAAATTTCTAAGCCCCGGGGTCACAATTTCAGCAAAAATCTGAAATTCTCCAATTCACTCAAAAATGGTGCCAAACTGTTGCAAATTTTCCCCTGAAAGATTTGGCGGTGGAAACAGAACGCTTTTTATCATAGGCCAAGAAATCAACCCTCGACAACTTAACCTGTGAAAAAAAAAATTTCTAAGCCCCGGGGTCACAATTTCAGCAAAAATCTGAAATTCTCCAATTCACTCAAAAATGGTGCTAAACTGTTGCACATTCTTCCTGGAAAGGTTTGGCGGTGGAAACAGACGGCTTTTTATCATAGGACATGAAATCAGCCCTCGACAACTTAACCGGTGAAAAAAAAAAGTTCTAAGCCCCGGGGTCACAATTTCAGCAAAAATCTGAAATTCTCCAATTTCTCAAAAATGGTGCTAAACTGTTGCACATTCTTCCTGGAAAGGTTTGGCGGTGGAAACAGACGGCTTTTTATCATAGGACATTAAATCAGCCCTCGACAACTTAACCTGTGAAAAAAAAAAAAATTCTAAGCCCCGGGGTCACAATTTCAGCAAAAATATGAAATTCTCCAATTCACTCAAAAATGGTGCTAAACTGTTGTAAATTCTCCCCTGAAAGGTTTGGCGGGGGAAACAGAAGGCTTTTTATCATAGGACATGAAATCAGCCCTCGACAACTTAACCTGTGAAAAAAAAAAATTCTAAGCCCCGGGGTCACAATTTCAGCAAAAATCTGAAATTCTCCAATTCACTCAAAAATGGTGCTAAACTGTTGTAAATTCTCCCCTGAAAGGTTTGGCGGGGGAAACAGAAGGCTTTTTATCATAGGACATGAAATCAGCCCTCGAAAACTTAACCTGTGAAAAAAAAAAATTCTAAGCCCCGGGGTCACAATTTCAGCAAAAATCTGAAATTCTCCAATTCACTCAAAAATGGTGCTAAACTGTTGTAAATTCTCCCCTGAAAGGTTTGGCGGGGGAAACAGAAGGCTTTTTATCATAGGACATGAAATCAGCCCTCGACAACTTAACCTGTGAAAAAAAAAATTCTATGCCCCGGGGTCACAATTTCAGCAAAAATCTGAAATTCTCCAATTCACTCAAAAATGGTGCTAAACTGTTGTAAATTCTCCCCTGAAAGGTTTGGCGGGGGAAACAGAAGGCTTTTTATCATAGGACATGAAATCAGCCCTCGACAACTTAACCTGTGAAAAAAAAAAATTCTAAGCCCCGGGGTCACAATTTCAGCAAAAATCTGAAATTCTCCAATTCACTCAAAAATGGTGCTAAACTGTTGCAAATACTCCCCTGAAAGGTTTGTCGGTGGAAACAGAATGCTTTTTATCATAGGCCAAGAAATCAACCCTCAACAATTTAACCTGTGAAAAAAAAAATTTCTAAGCCCCGGGGTCACAACTTCAGCAAAAATCTGAAATTCTCCAATTCACTCAAAAATGGTGCTAAACTGTTGCAAATACTCCCCTGAAAGGTTTGTCGGTGGAAACAGAATGCTTTTTATCATAGGCCAAGAAATCAACCCTCAACAATTTAACCTGTGAAAAAAAAAATTTCTAAGCCCCGGGGTCACAACTTCAGCAAAAATCTGAAATTCTCCAATTCACTCAAAAATGGTGCCAAAGTTTTGCAAATACTCCCCTGAAAGGTTTGGCGGTGGAAACAGAAGGCTTTTTATCATAGGCCAAGAAATCAACCCTCGACAACTTAACCTGTGGAAAAAAAAAAATTCTAAGCCCCGGGGTCACAACTTCAGCAAAAATCTGAAATTCTCCAATACACTCAAAAATGGTGCCAAAGTTTTGCAAATACTCCCCTGAAAGGTTTGGTGGTGGAAACAGAAGGCTTTTTATCATAGGACATGAAATCAGCCCTCGACAACTTAACCTGTGAAAAAAGAAATTTCTAAGCCCCGGTGTCACAATTTCAGCAAAAATCTGAAATTCTCCAATTCACTCAAAAATGGTGCCAAACTGTTGCAAATTTTCCCCTGAAAGATTTGGCGGTGGAAACAGAACGCTTTTTATCATAGGCCAAGAAATCAACCCTCGACAACTTAACCTGTGAAAAAAAAAATTTCTAAGCCCCGGGGTCACAATTTCAGCAAAAATCTGAAATTCTCCAATTCACTCAAAAATGGTGCTAAACTGTTGCACATTCTTCCTGGAAAGGTTTGGCGGTGGAAACAGACGGCTTTTTATCATAGGACATGAAATCAGCCCTCGACAACTTAACCGGTGAAAAAAAAAAGTTCTAAGCCCCGGGGTCACAATTTCAGCAAAAATCTGAAATTCTCCAATTTCTCAAAAATGGTGCTAAACTGTTGCACATTCTTCCTGGAAAGGTTTGGCGGTGGAAACAGACGGCTTTTTATCATAGGACATTAAATCAGCCCTCGACAACTTAACCTGTGAAAAAAAAAAAAATTCTAAGCCCCGGGGTCACAATTTCAGCAAAAATATGAAATTCTCCAATTCACTCAAAAATGGTGCTAAACTGTTGTAAATTCTCCCCTGAAAGGTTTGGCGGGGGAAACAGAAGGCTTTTTATCATAGGACATGAAATCAGCCCTCGACAACTTAACCTGTGAAAAAAAAAAATTCTAAGCCCCGGGGTCACAATTTCAGCAAAAATCTGAAATTCTCCAATTCACTCAAAAATGGTGCTAAACTGTTGTAAATTCTCCCCTGAAAGGTTTGGCGGGGGAAACAGAAGGCTTTTTATCATAGGACATGAAATCAGCCCTCGAAAACTTAACCTGTGAAAAAAAAAAATTCTAAGCCCCGGGGTCACAATTTCAGCAAAAATCTGAAATTCTCCAATTCACTCAAAAATGGTGCTAAACTGTTGTAAATTCTCCCCTGAAAGGTTTGGCGGGGGAAACAGAAGGCTTTTTATCATAGGACATGAAATCAGCCCTCGACAACTTAACCTGTGAAAAAAATAATTCTATGCCCCGGGGTCACAATTTCAGCAAAAATCTGAAATTCTCCAATTCACTCAAAAATGGTGCTAAACTGTTGTAAATTCTCCCCTGAAAGGTTTGGCGGGGGAAACAGAAGGCTTTTTATCATAGGACATGAAATCAGCCCTCGACAACTTAACCTGTGAAAAAAAAAAATTCTAAGCCCCGGGGTCACAATTTCAGCAAAAATCTGAAATTCTCCAATTCACTCAAAAATGGTGCTAAACTGTTGCAAATACTCCCCTGAAAGGTTTGTCGGTGGAAACAGAATGCTTTTTATCATAGGCCAAGAAATCAACCCTCAACAATTTAACCTGTGAAAAAAAAAATTTCTAAGCCCCGGGGTCACAACTTCAGCAAAAATCTGAAATTCTCCAATTCACTCAAAAATGGTGCTAAACTGTTGCAAATACTCCCCTGAAAGGTTTGTCGGTGGAAACAGAATGCTTTTTATCATAGGCCAAGAAATCAACCCTCGACAATTTAACCTGTGAAAAAAAAATTTTCTAAGCCCCGGGGTCACAACTTCAGCAAAAATCTGAAATTCTCCAATTCACTCAAAAATGTTGCTAAACTGTTGCACATTCTTCCTCGAAAGGTTTGGCGGTAGAAACAGACGGCTTTTTATCATAGGACATGAAATCAGCCCTCAACAATTTAACCTGTGAAAAAAATAAATTCTAAGCCCCGGGGTCACAACTTCAGTAAAAATCTGAAATTCTCCAATTCACTCAAAAATGGTGCTAAACTGTTTTAAATTCTCCCCTGAAAGGTTCGGCGGTGGAAACAGAAGGCTTTTTATCATAGGACATGAAATCAGCCCTCGACAATTTAACCTGTGAAAAAAAAAAATTCTATGCCCCGGGGTCACAATTTCAGCAAAAATCTGAAATTCTCCAATTCACTCAAAAATGGTGCCAAAGTTTTGAAAATACTCCCCTGAAAGGTTTGGCGGTGGAAACAGAAGGCTTTTTATCATAGGCCAAGAAATCAACCCTCGACAACTTAACCTGTGAAAAAAAAAATTTCTAAGCCCCGGGGTCACAATTTCAGCAAAAATCTGAAATTCTCCAATTCACTCAAAAATGGTGCTAAACTGTTGCACATTCTTCCTGGAAAGGTTTGGCGGTGGAAACAGACGGCTTTTTATCATAGGACATGAAATCAGCCCTCGACAACTTAACCTGTGAAAAAAATAAATTCTAAGCCCCGGGGTCACAACTTCAGTAAAAATCTGAAATTCTCCAATTCACTCAAAAATGGTGCTAAACTGTTGCAAATACTCCCCTGAAAGGTTTGTCGGTGGAAACAGAATGCTTTTTATCATAGGCCAAGAAATCAACCCTCGACAATTTAACCTGTGAAAACAAAATTTTCTAAGCCCCGGGGTCACAACTTCAGCAAAAATCTGAAATTCTCCAATTCACTCAAAAATGTTGCTAAACTGTTGCACATTCTTCCTCGAAAGGTTTGGCGGTAGAAACAGACGGCTTTTTATCATAGGACATGAAATCAGCCCTCGACAACTTAACCTGTGAAAAAAAAAATTCTATGCCCCGGGGTCACAATTTCAGCAAAAATCTGAAATTCTCCAATTCACTCAAAAATGGTGCTAAACTGTTGTAAATTCTCCCCTGAAAGGTTTGGCGGGGGAAACAGAAGGCTTTTTATCATAGGACATGAAATCAGCCCTCGACAACTTAACCTGTGAAAAAAAAAAATTCTAAGCCCCGGGGTCACAATTTCAGCAAAAATCTGAAATTCTCCAATTCACTCAAAAATGGTGCTAAACTGTTGCAAATACTCCCCTGAAAGGTTTGTCGGTGGAAACAGAATGCTTTTTATCATAGGCCAAGAAATCAACCCTCAACAATTTAACCTGTGAAAAAAAAAAATTCTAAGCCCCGGGGTCACAACTTCAGCAAAAATCTGAAATTCTCCAATTCACTCAAAAATGGTGCTAAACTGTTGCAAATACTCCCCTGAAAGGTTTGTCGGTGGAAACAGAATGCTTTTTATCATAGGCCAAGAAATCAACCCTCGACAATTTAACCTGTGAAAACAAAATTTTCTAAGCCCCGGGGTCACAACTTCAGCAAAAATCTGAAATTCTCCAATTCACTCAAAAATGTTGCTAAACTGTTGCACATTCTTCCTCGAAAGGTTTGGCGGTAGAAACAGACGGCTTTTTATCATAGGACATGAAATCAGCCCTCAACAATTTAACCTGTGAAAAAAATAAATTCTAAGCCCCGGGGTCACAACTTCAGTAAAAATCTGAAATTCTCCAATTCACTCAAAAATGGTGCTAAACTGTTGTAAATTCTCCCCTGAAAGGTTCGGCGGTGGAAACAGAAGGCTTTTTATCATAGGACATGAAATCAGCCCTCGACAATTTAACCTGTGAAAAAAAAAAATTCTAAGCCCCGGGGTCACAATTTCAGCAAAAATCTGAAATTCTCCAATTCACTCAAAAATGGTGCCAAAGTTTTGAAAATACTCCCCTGAAAGGTTTGGCGGTGGAAACAGAAGGCTTTTTATCATAGGCCAAGAAATCAACCCTCGACAACTTAACCTGTGAAAAAAAAAATTTCTAAGCCCCGGGGTCACAATTTCAGCAAAAATCTGAAATTCTCCAATTCACTCAAAAATGGTGCTAAACTGTTGCACATTCTTCCTGGAAAGGTTTGGCGGTGGAAACAGACGGCTTTTTATCATAGGACATGAAATCAGCCCTCGACAACTTAACCTGTGAAAAAAATAAATTCTAAGCCCCGGGGTCACAACTTCAGTAAAAATCTGAAATTCTCCAATTCACTCAAAAATGGTGCTAAACTGTTGTAAATTCTCCCCTGAAAGGTTCGGCGGTGGAAACAGAAGGCTTTTTATCATAGGACATGAAATCAGCCCTCGACAATTTAACCTGTGAAAAAAAAAATTCTAAGCCCCGGGGTCACAATTTCAGCAAAAATCTGAAATTCTCCAATTCACTCAAAAATGGTGCTAAACTGTTGCAAATACTCCCCTGAAAGGTTTGTCGGTGGAAACAGAATGCTTTTTATCATAGGCCAAGAAATCAACCCTCGACAATTTAACCTGTGGAAAAAAAAATTTCTAAGCCCCGGGGTCACAACTTCAGCAAAAATCTGAAATTCTCCAATTCACTCAAAAATGTTGCTAAACTGTTGCACATTCTTCCTCGAAAGGTTTGGCGGTGGAAACAGACGGCTTTTTATCATAGGACATGAAATCAGCCCTCGACAATTTAACCTGTGAAAAAAATAAATTCTAAGCCCCGGGGTCACAATTTCAGCAAAAATCTGAAATTCTCCAATTCACTCAAAAATGGTGCTAAACTGTTGTAAATTCTCCCCTGAAAGGTTTGGCGGGGGAAACAGAAGGCTTTTTATCATAGGACATGAAATCAGCCCTCGACAACTTAACCTGTGAAAAAAAAAATTCTATGCCCCGGGGTCACAATTTCAGCAAAAATCTGAAATTCTCCAATTCACTCAAAAATGGTGCTAAACTGTTGCAAATACTCCCCTGAAAGGTTTGGCGGGGGAAACAGAAGGCTTTTTATCATAGGACATGAAATCAGCCCTCGACAACTTAACCTGTGAAAAAAAAAAATTCTAAGCCCCGGGGTCACAATTTCAGCAAAAATCTGAAATTCTCCAATTCACTCAAAAATGGTGCTAAACTGTTGCAAATACTCCCCTGAAAGGTTTGTCGGTGGAAACAGAATGCTTTTTATCATAGGCCAAGAAATCAACCCTCAACAATTTAACCTGTGAAAAAAAAAATTTCTAAGCCCCGGGGTCACAACTTCAGCAAAAATCTGAAATTCTCCAATTCACTCAAAAATGGTGCTAAACTGTTGCAAATACTCCCCTGAAAGGTTTGTCGGTGGAAACAGAATGCTTTTTATCATAGGCCAAGAAATCAACCCTCGACAATTTAACCTGTGAAAAAAAAATTTTCTAAGCCCCGGGGTCACAACTTCAGCAAAAATCTGAAATTCTCCAATTCACTCAAAAATGTTGCTAAACTGTTGCACATTCTTCCTCGAAAGGTTTGGCGGTAGAAACAGACGGCTTTTTATCATAGGACATGAAATCAGCCCTCAACAATTTAACCTGTGAAAAAAATAAATTCTAAGCCCCGGGGTCACAACTTCAGTAAAAATCTGAAATTCTCCAATTCACTCAAAAATGGTGCTAAACTGTTGTAAATTCTCCCCTGAAAGGTTCGGCGGTGGAAACAGAAGGCTTTTTATCATAGGACATGAAATCAGCCCTCGACAATTTAACCTGTGAAAAAAAAAAATTCTAAGCCCCGGGGTCACAATTTCAGCAAAAATCTGAAATTCTCCAATTCACTCAAAAATGGTGCCAAAGTTTTGAAAATACTCCCCTGAAAGGTTTGGCGGTGGAAACAGAAGGCTTTTTATCATAGGCCAAGAAATCAACCCTCGACAACTTAACCTGTGAAAAAAAAAATTTCTAAGCCCCGGGGTCACAATTTCAGCAAAAATCTGAAATTCTCCAATTCACTCAAAAATGGTGCTAAACTGTTGCACATTCTTCCTGGAAAGGTTTGGCGGTGGAAACAGACGGCTTTTTATCATAGGACATGAAATCAGCCCTCGACAACTTAACCTGTGAAAAAAATAAATTCTAAGCCCCGGGGTCACAACTTCAGTAAAAATCTGAAATTCTCCAATTCACTCAAAAATGGTGCTAAACTGTTGTAAATTCTCCCCTGAAAGGTTCGGCGGTGGAAACAGAAGGCTTTTTATCATAGGACATGAAATCAGCCCTCGACAATTTAACCTGTGAAAAAAAAAAATTCTAAGCCCCGGGGTCACAATTTCAGCAAAAATCTGAAATTCTCCAATTCACTCAAAAATGGTGCTAAACTGTTGCAAATACTCCCCTGAAAGGTTTGTCGGTGGAAACAGAATGCTTTTTATCATAGGCCAAGAAATCAACCCTCGACAATTTAACCTGTGGAAAAAAAAATTTCTAAGCCCCGGGGTCACAACTTCAGCAAAAATCTGAAATTCTCCAATTCACTCAAAAATGTTGCTAAACTGTTGCACATTCTTCCTCGAAAGGTTTGGCGGTGGAAACAGACGGCTTTTTATCATAGGACATGAAATCAGCCCTCGACAATTTAACCTGTGAAAAAAATAAATTCTAAGCCCCGGGGTCACAACTTCAGTAAAAATCTGAAATTCTCCAATTCACTCAAAAATGGTGCTAAACTGTTGTAAATTCTCCCCTGAAAGGTTCGGCGGTGGAAACAGAAGGCTTTTTATCATAGGACATGAAATCAGCCCTCGACAATTTAACCTGTGGAAAAAAAAATTTCTAAGCCCCGGGGTCACAATTTCAGCAAAAATCTGAAATTCTCCAATTCACTCAAAAATGGTGCCAAAGTTTTGCAAATACTCCCCTGAAAGGTTTGTCGGTGGAAACAGAATGCTTTTTATCATAGGCCAAGAAATCAACCCTCGACAATTTAACCTGTGGAAAAAAAAATTTCTAAGCCCCGGGGTCACAACTTCAGCAAAAATCTGAAATTCTCCAATTCACTCAAAAATGTTGCTAAACTGTTGCACATTCTTCCTCGAAAGGTTTGGCGGTGGAAACAGACGGCTTTTTATCATAGGACATGAAATCAGCCCTCGACAATTTAACCTGTGAAAAAAATAAATTCTAAGCCCCGGGGTCACAACTTCAGTAAAAATCTGAAATTCTCCAATTCACTCAAAAATGGTGCTAAACTGTTGTAAATTCTCCCCTGAAAGGTTCGGCGGTGGAAACAGAAGGCTTTTTATCATAGGACATGAAATCAGCCCTCGACAATTTAACCTGTGGAAAAAAAAATTTCTAAGCCCCGGGGTCACAATTTCAGCAAAAATCTGAAATTCTCCAATTCACTCAAAAATGGTGCCAAAGTTTTGCAAATACTCCCCTGAAAGGTTTGGCGGGGGAAACAGAAGGCTTTTTATCATAGGACATGAAATCAGCCCTCGACAACTTAACCTGTGAAAAAAAAAATTCTAAGCCCCGGGGTCACAATTTCAGCAAAAATCTGAAATTCTCCAATTCACTCAAAAATGGTGCTAAACTGTTGTAAATTCTCCCCTGAAAGGTTTGGCGGGGGAAACAGAAGGCTTTTTATCATAGGACATGAAATCAGCCCTCGAAAACTTAACCTGTGAAAAAAAAAAATTCTAAGCCCCGGGGTCACAATTTCAGCAAAAATCTGAAATTCTCCAATTCACTCAAAAATGGTGCTAAACTGTTGTAAATTCTCCCCTGAAAGGTTTGGCGGGGGAAACAGAAGGCTTTTTATCATAGGACATGAAATCAGCCCTCGACAACTTAACCTGTGAAAAAAAAAATTCTATGCCCCGGGGTCACAATTTCAGCAAAAATCTGAAATTCTCCAATTCACTCAAAAATGGTGCTAAACTGTTGTAAATTCTCCCCTGAAAGGTTTGGCGGGGGAAACAGAAGGCTTTTTATCATAGGACATGAAATCAGCCCTCGACAACTTAACCTGTGAAAAAAAAAAATTCTAAGCCCCGGGGTCACAATTTCAGCAAAAATCTGAAATTCTCCAATTCACTCAAAAATGGTGCTAAACTGTTGCAAATACTCCCCTGAAAGGTTTGTCGGTGGAAACAGAATGCTTTTTATCATAGGCCAAGAAATCAACCCTCAACAATTTAACCTGTGAAAAAAAAAATTTCTAAGCCCCGGGGTCACAACTTCAGCAAAAATCTGAAATTCTCCAATTCACTCAAAAATGGTGCTAAACTGTTGCAAATACTCCCCTGAAAGGTTTGTCGGTGGAAACAGAATGCTTTTTATCATAGGCCAAGAAATCAACCCTCGACAATTTAACCTGTGAAAAAAAAATTTTCTAAGCCCCGGGGTCACAATTTCAGCAAAAATCTGAAATTCTCCAATTCACTCAAAAATGTTGCTAAACTGTTGCACATTCTTCCTGGAAAGGTTTGGCGGTGGAAACAGACGGCTTTTTATCATAGGACATGAAATCAGCCCTCGACAACTTAACCTGTGAAAAAAATAAATTCTAAGCCCCGGGGTCACAACTTCAGTAAAAATCTGAAATTCTCCAATTCACTCAAAAATGGTGCTAAACTGTTGTAAATTCTCCCCTGAAAGGTTCGGCGGTGGAAACAGAAGGCTTTTTATCATAGGACATGAAATCAGCCCTCGACAATTTAACCTGTGAAAAAAAAAATTCTAAGCCCCGGGGTCACAATTTCAGCAAAAATCTGAAATTCTCCAATTCACTCAAAAATGGTGCTAAACTGTTGCAAATACTCCCCTGAAAGGTTTGTCGGTGGAAACAGAATGCTTTTTATCATAGGCCAAGAAATCAACCCTCGACAATTTAACCTGTGGAAAAAAAAATTTCTAAGCCCCGGGGTCACAACTTCAGCAAAAATCTGAAATTCTCCAATTCACTCAAAAATGTTGCTAAACTGTTGCACATTCTTCCTCGAAAGGTTTGGCGGTGGAAACAGACGGCTTTTTATCATAGGACATGAAATCAGCCCTCGACAATTTAACCTGTGAAAAAAATAAATTCTAAGCCCCGGGGTCACAACTTCAGTAAAAATCTGAAATTCTCCAATTCACTCAAAAATGGTGCTAAACTGTTGTAAATTCTCCCCTGAAAGGTTCGGCGGTGGAAACAGAAGGCTTTTTATCATAGGACATGAAATCAGCCCTCGACAATTTAACCTGTGGAAAAAAAAATTTCTAAGCCCCGGGGTCACAATTTCAGCAAAAATCTGAAATTCTCCAATTCACTCAAAAATGGTGCCAAAGTTTTGCAAATACTCCCCTGAAAGGTTTGTCGGTGGAAACAGAATGCTTTTTATCATAGGCCAAGAAATCAACCCTCGACAATTTAACCTGTGGAAAAAAAAATTTCTAAGCCCCGGGGTCACAACTTCAGCAAAAATCTGAAATTCTCCAATTCACTCAAAAATGTTGCTAAACTGTTGCACATTCTTCCTCGAAAGGTTTGGCGGTGGAAACAGACGGCTTTTTATCATAGGACATGAAATCAGCCCTCGACAATTTAACCTGTGAAAAAAATAAATTCTAAGCCCCGGGGTCACAACTTCAGTAAAAATCTGAAATTCTCCAATTCACTCAAAAATGGTGCTAAACTGTTGTAAATTCTCCCCTGAAAGGTTCGGCGGTGGAAACAGAAGGCTTTTTATCATAGGACATGAAATCAGCCCTCGACAATTTAACCTGTGGAAAAAAAAATTTCTAAGCCCCGGGGTCACAATTTCAGCAAAAATCTGAAATTCTCCAATTCACTCAAAAATGGTGCCAAAGTTTTGCAAATACTCCCCTGAAAGGTTTGGCGGGGGAAACAGAAGGCTTTTTATCATAGGACATGAAATCAGCCCTCGACAACTTAACCTGTGAAAAAAAAAAATTCTAAGCCCCGGGGTCACAATTTCAGCAAAAATCTGAAATTCTCCAATTCACTCAAAAATGGTGCTAAACTGTTGTAAATTCTCCCCTGAAAGGTTTGGCGGGGGAAACAGAAGGCTTTTTATCATAGGACATGAAATCAGCCCTCGAAAACTTAACCTGTGAAAAAAAAAAATTCTAAGCCCCGGGGTCACAATTTCAGCAAAAATCTGAAATTCTCCAATTCACTCAAAAATGGTGCTAAACTGTTGTAAATTCTCCCCTGAAAGGTTTGGCGGGGGAAACAGAAGGCTTTTTATCATAGGACATGAAATCAGCCCTCGACAACTTAACCTGTGAAAAAAAAAATTCTATGCCCCGGGGTCACAATTTCAGCAAAAATCTGAAATTCTCCAATTCACTCAAAAATGGTGCTAAACTGTTGTAAATTCTCCCCTGAAAGGTTTGGCGGGGGAAACAGAAGGCTTTTTATCATAGGACATGAAATCAGCCCTCGACAACTTAACCTGTGAAAAAAAAAAATTCTAAGCCCCGGGGTCACAATTTCAGCAAAAATCTGAAATTCTCCAATTCACTCAAAAATGGTGCTAAACTGTTGCAAATACTCCCCTGAAAGGTTTGTCGGTGGAAACAGAATGCTTTTTATCATAGGCCAAGAAATCAACCCTCAACAATTTAACCTGTGAAAAAAAAAATTTCTAAGCCCCGGGGTCACAACTTCAGCAAAAATCTGAAATTCTCCAATTCACTCAAAAATGGTGCTAAACTGTTGCAAATACTCCCCTGAAAGGTTTGTCGGTGGAAACAGAATGCTTTTTATCATAGGCCAAGAAATCAACCCTCGACAATTTAACCTGTGAAAAAAAAATTTTCTAAGCCCCGGGGTCACAACTTCAGCAAAAATCTGAAATTCTCCAATTCACTCAAAAATGTTGCTAAACTGTTGCACATTCTTCCTCGAAAGGTTTGGCGGTAGAAACAGACGGCTTTTTATCATAGGACATGAAATCAGCCCTCAACAATTTAACCTGTGAAAAAAATAAATTCTAAGCCCCGGGGTCACAACTTCAGTAAAAATCTGAAATTCTCCAATTCACTCAAAAATGGTGCTAAACTGTTGTAAATTCTCCCCTGAAAGGTTCGGCGGTGGAAACAGAAGGCTTTTTATCATAGGACATGAAATCAGCCCTCGACAATTTAACCTGTGAAAAAAAAAAATTCTAAGCCCCGGGGTCACAATTTCAGCAAAAATCTGAAATTCTCCAATTCACTCAAAAATGGTGCCAAAGTTTTGAAAATACTCCCCTGAAAGGTTTGGCGGTGGAAACAGAAGGCTTTTTATCATAGGCCAAGAAATCAACCCTCGACAACTTAACCTGTGAAAAAAAAAATTTCTAAGCCCCGGGGTCACAATTTCAGCAAAAATCTGAAATTCTCCAATTCACTCAAAAATGGTGCTAAACTGTTGCACATTCTTCCTGGAAAGGTTTGGCGGTGGAAACAGACGGCTTTTTATCATAGGACATGAAATCAGCCCTCGACAACTTAACCTGTGAAAAAAAAATTTCTAAGCCCCGGGGTCACAATTTCAGCAAAAATCTGAAATTCTCCAATTCACTCAAAAATGATGCCAAACTGTTGCAAATTCTCCCCTGAAAGGTTTGGTGGTGGAAACAGAACGCTTTTTATCATAGGCCAAGAAATCAACCCTCGACAACTTAACCTGTGAAAAAAAAAAATTCTAAGCCCCGGGGTCACAACTTCAGCAAAAATCTGATATTCTCCAATTCACTCAAAAATGGTGCCAAAGTTTTGCAAATACTCCCCTGAAAGGTTTGGTGGTGGAAACAGACGGCTTTTTATCATAGGACATGAAATCAGCCCTCGACAACTTAACCGGTGAAAAAAAAAATTCTAAGCCCCGGGGTCACAATTTCAGCAAAAATCTGAAATTCTCCAATTTCTCAAAAATGGTGCTAAACTGTTGCACATTCTTCCTGGAAAGGTTTGGCGGTGGAAACAGACGGCTTTTTATCATAGGACATGAAATCAGCCCTCGACAACTTAACCTGTGGGAAAAAAAATTTCTAAGCCCCGGGGTCACAACTTCAGCAAAAATCTGAAATTCTCCAATTCACTCAAAAATGGTGCTAAACTGTTGTAAATTCTCCCCTGAAAGGTTTGGCGGGGGAAACAGAAGGCTTTTTATCTTAGGACATGAAATCAGCCCTCGACAACTTAACCTGTGAAAAAAAAAAATTCTAAGCCCCGGGGTCACAATTTCAGCAAAAATCTGAAATTCTCCAATTCACTCAAAAATGGTGCTAAACTGTTGTAAATTCTCCCCAGAAAGGTTTGGCGGGGGAAACAGATGGCTTTTTATCATAGGACATGAAATCAGCCCTCGACAACTTAACCTGTGAAAAAAAAAATTCTAAGCCCCGGGGTCACAACTTCAGCAAAAATCTGAAATTCTCCAATACACTCAAAAATGGTGCCAAAGTTTTGCAAATACTCCCCTGAAAGGTTTGGTGGTGGAAACAGAAGGCTTTTTATCATAGGACATGAAATCAGCCCTCGACAACTTAACCTGTGAAAAAAAAATTTTCTAAGCCCCGGGGTCACAATTTCAGCAAAAATCTGAAATTCTCCAATTCACTCAAAAATGATGCCAAACTGTTGCAAATTCTCCCCTGAAAGGTTTGGCGGTGGAAACAGAACGCTTTTTATCATAGGCCAAGAAATCAACCCTCGACAACTTAACCTGTGAAAAAAAAAATTTCTAAGCCCCGGGGTCACAACTTCAGCAAAAATCTGATATTCTCCAATTCACTCAAAAATGGTGCCAAAGTTTTGCAAATACTCCCCTGAAAGGTTTGGTGGTGGAAACAGACGGCTTTTTATCATAGGACATGAAATCAGCCCTCGACAACTTAACCGGTGAAAAAAAAAATTCTAAGCCCCGGGGTCACAATTTCAGCAAAAATCTGAAATTCTCCAATTTCTCAAAAATGGTGCTAAACTGTTGCAAATACTCCCCTGAAAGGTTTGTCGGTGGAAACAGAATGCTTTTTATCATAGGCCAAGAAATCAACCCTCAACAATTTAACCTGTGAAAAAAAAAATTTCTAAGCCCCGGGGTCACAACTTCAGCAAAAATCTGAAATTCTCCAGTTCACTCAAAAATGGTGCTAAACTGTTGCAAATACTCCCCTGAAAGGTTTGTCGGTGGAAACAGAATGCTTTTTATCATAGGACATGAAATCAGCCCTCGACAACTTAACCTGTGAGAAACAGAAAAATTTTAAGCCCCGGGGTCACAACTTCAGCAAAAATCTGAAATTCTCCAATTCACTCAAAAATGTTGCTAAACTGTTGCACATTCTTCCTCGAAAGGTTTGGCGGTGGAAACAGATGGCTTTTTATCATAGGACATGAAATCAGCCCTCGACAATTTAACCTGTAAAAAAAATAAATTCTAAGCCCCGGGGTCACAACTTCAGTAAAAATCTGAAATTCTCCAATTCACTCAAAAATGGTGCTAAACTGTTGTAAATTCTCCCCTGAAAGGTTCGGCGGTGGAAACAGAAGGCTTTTTATCATAGGACATGAAATCAGCCCTCGACAATTTAACCTGTGAAAAAAAAAAATTTCTAAGCCCCGGGGTCACAATTTCAGCAAAAATCTGAAGTTCTCCAATTCACTCAAAAATGGTGCTAAACTGTTGTATATTCTCCCCTGAAAGGTTTGTCGGTGGAAACAGAAGGCTGTTTATCATAGGCCAAGAAATCAACCCTCGACAACTTTACCTGTGAAAAAAAAATTTTCTAAGCCCCGGGGTCACAACTTCAGCAAGAATCTGAAATTCTCCAATTCACTCAAAAATGGTGCTAAACTGTTGCACATTCTTCCTGGAAAGGTTTGGCGGTGGAAACAGACGGCTTTTTATCATAGGACATGAAATCAGCCCTCGACAACTTAACCGGTGAAAAAAAAAATTCTAAGCCCCGGGGTCACAATTTCAGGAAAAATCTGAAATTCTCCAATTCACTCAAAAATGGTGCTAAACTGTTGCACATTCTTCCTGGAAAGGTTTGGCGGTGGAAACAGACGGCTTTTTATCATAGGACATGAAATCAGCCCTCGACAACTTAACCTGTGGGGAAAAAAATAAATTCTAAGCCCCGGGGTGACAACTTCAGCAAAAATCTGAAATTCTCCAATTCACTCAAAAATGGTGCTAAACTGTTGTAAATACTCCCCTGAAAGGTTTGGCGGGGGAAACAGAAGGCTTTTTATCATAGGACATGAAATCAGCCCTCGACAACTTAACCTGTGAAAAAAAAAAATTCTAAGCCCCGGGGTCACAATTTCAGCAAAAATCTGAAATTCTCCAATTCACTCAAAAATGGTGCTAAACTGTTGTAAATTCTCCCCTGAAAGGTTTGGCGGGGAAAACAGAAGGCTTTTTATCATAGGACATGAAATCAGCCCTCGACAACTTAACCTGTGAAAAAAAAAAATTCTAAGCCCCGGGGTCACAATTTCAGCAAAAATCTGAAATTCTCCAATTCACTCAAAAATGGTGCTAAACTGTTGCAAATACTGCCCTGAAAGGTTTGTCGGTGGAAACAGAATGCTTTTTATCATAGGCCAAGAAATCAACCCTCAACAATTTAACCTGTGAAAAAAAAAATTTCTAAGCCCCGGGGTCACAACTTCAGCAAAAATCTGAAATTCTCCAATTCACTCAAAAATGTTGCTAAACTGTTGCACATTCTTCCTCGAAAGGTTTGGCGGTGGAAACAGATGGCTTTTTATCATAGGACATGAAATCAGCCCTCGACAATTTAACCTGTGAAAAAAATAAATTCTAAGCCCCGGGGTCACAACTTCAGCAAAAATCTGAAATTCTCCAATTCACTCAAAAATGGTGCTAAACTGTTGCACATTCTTCCTGGAAAGGTTTGGCGGTGGAAACAGACGGCTTTTAATCATAGGACATGAAATCAGCCCTCGACAACTTAACCTGTGGGGAAAAAAAATTCTAAGCCCCGGGGTCACAACTTCAGCAAAAATCTGAAATTCTCCAATTCACTCAAAAATGGTGCTAAACTGTTGTAAATTCTCCCCTGAAAGATTTGGCGGGGGAAACAGAAGGCTTTTTATCATAGGACATGAAATCAGCCCTCGACAACTTAACCTGTGAAAAAAAAAAATTCTAAGCCCCGGGGTCACAATTTCAGCAAAAATCTGAAATTCTCCAATTCACTAAAAAATGGTGCTAAACTGTTGTAAATTCTCCCCTGAAAGGTTTGGCGGGGTAAACAGAAGGCTTTTTATCATAGGACATGAAATCAGCCCTCGACAACTTAACCTGTGAAAAAAAAAAATTCTAAGCCACGGGGTCACAATTTCAGCAAAAATCTGAAATTCTCCAATTCACTCAAAAATGGTGCTAAACTGTTGCAAATACTCCCCTGAAAGGTTTGTCGGTGGAAACAGAATGCTTTTTATCATAGGCCAAGAAATCAACCCTCGACAATTTAACCTGTGAAAAAAAAATTTCTAAGCCCCGGGGTCACAACTTCAGCAAAAATCTGAAATTCTCCAATTCACTCAAAAATGTTACTAAACTGTTGCACATTCTTCCTCGAAAGGTTTGGCGGTGGAAACAGACGGCTTTTTATCATAGGACATGAAATCAGCCCTCGACAACTTAACCTGTGAAAAAAATAAATTCTAAGCCCCGGGGTCACAACTTCAGCAAAAATCTGAAATTCTCCAATTCACTCAAAAATGGTGCTAAACTGTTGTAAATTCTCCCCTGAAAGGTTTGGCGGTGGAAACAGAAGGCTTTTTATCATAGGCCAAGAAATCAACCCTCGACAACTTAACCTGTGAAAAAAAAAAATTTCTAAGCCCCGGGGTCACAACTTCAGCAAAAATCTGATATTCTCCAATTCACTCAAAAATGGTGCCAAAGTTTTGCAAATTCTCCCCTGAAAGGTTTGGCGGTGGAAACAGAAGGCTTTTTATCATAGGACATGAAATCAGCCCTCGACAACTTAACCGGTGAAAAAAAAAAATTCTAAGCCCCGGGGTCACAATTTCAGCAAAAATCTGAAATTCTCCAATTTCTCAAAAATGGTGCTAAACTGTTGCACATTCTTCCTGGAAAGGTTTGGCGGTGGAAACAGACGGCTTTTTATCATAGGACATGAAATCAGCCCTCGACAACTTAACCTGTGGGAAAAAAAATTTCTAAGCCCCGGGGTCACAACTTCAGCAAAAATCTGAAATTCTCCAATTCACTCAAAAATGGTGCTAAACTGATGTAAATTCTCCCCTGAAAGGTTTGGCGGGGGAAACAGAAGGCTTTTTCTCATAGGACATGAAATCAGCCCTCGACAACTTAACCTGTGAAAAAAAAAAATTCTAAGCCCTGGGGTCACAACTTCAGCAAAAATCTGATATTCTCCAATTCACTCAAAAATGGTGCCAAAGTTTTGCAAATTCTCCCCTGAAAGGTTTGGCGGTGGAAACAGAAGGCTTTTTATCATAGGACATGAAATCAGCCCTCGACAACTTAACCGGTGAAAAAAAAAAATTCCAAGCCCGGGGGTCACAATTTCAGCAAAAATCTGAAATTCTCCAATTTCTCAAAAATGGTGCTAAACTGTTGCACATTCTTCCTGGAAAGGTTTGGCGGTGGAAACAGACGGCTTTTTATCATAGGACATGAAATCAGCCCTCGACAACTTAACCTGTGGGAAAAAAAATTTCTAAGCCCCGGGGTCACAACTTCAGCAAAAATCTGAAATTCTCCAATTCACTCAAAAATGGTGCTAAACTGTTGTAAATTCTCCCCTGAAAGGTTTGGCGGGGGAAACAGAAGGCTTTTTATCATAGGACATGAAATCAGCCCTCGACAACTTAACCTGTGAAAAAAAAAAAAATTCTAAGCCCCGGGGTCACAATTTCAGCAAAAATCTGAAATTCTCCAATTCACTCAAAAATGGTGCTAAACTGTTGCAAATACTCCCCTGAAAGGTTTGTCGGTGGAAACAGAATGCTTTTTATCATAGGCCAAGAAATCAACCCTCGACAATTTAACCTGTGAAAAAAAAATTTCTAAGCCCCGGGGTCACAACTTCAGCAAAAATCTGAAATTCTCCAATTCACTCAAAAATGTTGCTAAACTGTTGCACATTCTTCCTCGAAAGGTTTGGCGGTGGAAACAGACGGCTTTTTATCATAGGACATGAAATCAGCCCTCGACAATTTAACCTGTGAAAAAAATAAATTCTAAGCCCCGGGGTCACAACTTCAGTAAAAATCTGAAATTCTCCAATTCACTCAAAAATGGTGCTATACTGTTGTAAATTCTCCCCTGAAAGGTTCGGCGGTGGAAACAGAAGGCTTTTTATCATAGGACATGAAATCAGCCCTCGACAATTTAACCTGTGAAAAAAAAAATTTCTAAGCCCCGGGGTCACAATTACAGCAAAAATCTGAAATTCTCCAATTCACTCAAAAATGGTGCCAAAGTTTTGCAAATACTCCCCTGAAAGGTTTGGCGGTAGAAACAGAAGGCTTTTTATCATAGGCCAAGAAATCAACCCTCGACAACTTAACCTGTGAAAAAAAAAAATTCTAAGCCCCGGGGTCACAACTTCAGCAAAAATCTGAAATTCTCCAATACACTCAAAAATGGTGCCAAAGTTTTGCAAATACTCCCCTGAAAGGTTTGGTGGTGGAAACAGAAGGCTTTTTATCATAGGACATGAAATCAGCCCTCGACAACTTAACCTGTGAAAAAAGAAATTTCTAAGCCCCGGGGTCACAATTTCAGCAAAAATCTGAAATTCTCCAATTCACTCAAAAATGGTGCCAAACTGTTGCACATTTTCCCCTGAAAGATTTGGCGGTGGAAACAGAACGCTTTTTATCATAGGCCAAGAAATCAACCCTCGACAACTTAACCTGTGGAAAAAAAAATTTCTAAGCCCCGGGGTCACAATTTCAGCAAAAATCTGAAATTCTCCAATTCACTCAAAAATGGTGCTAAACTGTTGCACATTCTTCCTGGAAAGGTTTGGTGGTGGAAACAGACGGCTTTTTATCATAGGACATGAAATCAGCCCTCGACAACTTAACCTGTGGGAAAAAAAATTTCTAAGCCCCGGGGTCACAACTTCAGCAAAAATCTGAAATTCTCCAATTCACTCAAAAATGGTGCTAAACTGTTGTAAATTCTCCCCTGAAAGGTTTGGCGGGGGAAACAGAAGGCTTCTTATCATAGGACATGAAATCAGCCCTCGACAACTTAACCTGTGAAAAAAAAAATTCTAAGCCCCGGGGTCACAATTTCAGCAAAAATCTGAAATTCTCCAATTCACTCAAAAATGGTGCTAAACTGTTGTAAATTCTCCCCTGAAAGGTTTGGCGGGGGAATCAGAAGGCTTTTTATCATAGGACATGAAATCAGCCCTCGACAACTTAACCTGTGAAAAAAAAAAATTCTAAGCCCCGGGGTCTCAATTTCAGCAAAAATCTGAAATTCTCCAATTCACTCAAAAATGGTGCTAAACTGTTGCAAATACTCCCCTGAAAGGTTTGTCGGTGGAAACAGAATGCTTTTTATCATAGGCCAAGAAATCAACCCTCAACAATTTAACCTGTGAAAAAAAAAATTTCTAAGCCCCGGGGTCACAACTTCAGCAAAAATCTGAAATTCTCCAATTCACTCAAAAATGGTGCTAAACTGTTGCAAATACTCCCCTGAAAGGTTTGTCAGTGGAAACAGAATGCTTTTTATCATAGGCCAAGAAATCAACCCTTGACAATTTAACCTGTGAAAAAAAAAATTTCTAAGCCCCGGGGTCACAACTTCAGTAAAAATCTGAAATTCTCCAATTCACTCAAAAATGGTGCTAAACTGTTGTAAATTCTCCCCTGAAAGGTTCGGCGGTGGAAACAGAAGGCTTTTTATCATAGGACATGAAATCAGCCCTCGACAATTTAACCTGTGAAAAAAAAAATTTCTAAGCCCCGGGGTCACAATTTCAGCAAAAATCTGAAATTCTCCAATTCACTCAAAAATGGTGCCAAAGTTTTGCAAATACTCCCCTGAAAGGTTTGGCGGTGGAAACAGAAGGCTTTTTATCATAGGCCAAGAAATCAACCCTCGACAACTTAACCTGAGAAAAAAAAAATTTCTAAGCCCCGGGGTCACAATTTCAGCAAAAATCTGAAATTCTCCAATTCACTCAAAAATGGTGCTAAACTGTTGCACATTCTTCCTGGAAAGGTTTGGCGGTGGAAACAGACGGCTTTTTATCATAGGACATGAAATCAGCCCTCGACAACTTAACCTGTGAAAAAAAAAATTTCTAAGCCCCGGGGTCACAACTTCAGCAAAAATCTGAAATTCTCCAATTCACTCAAAAATGGTGCTAAACTGTTGTAAATTCTCCCCTGAAAGGTTTGGCGGGGGAAACAGAAGGCTTTTTATCATAGGACATGAAATCAGCCCTCGACAACTTAACCTGTGAAAAAAAAAAATTCTAAGCCCCGGGGTCACAATTTCAGCAAAAATCTGAAATTCTCCAATTCACTCAAAAATGGTGCTAAACTGTTGTAAATTCTCCCCTGAAAGGTTTGGCGGGGGAAACAGAAGGCTTTTTATCATAGGACATGAAATCAGCCCTCGACAACTTAATCTGTGAAAAAAAAAATTCTAAGCCCCGGGGTCACAATTTCAGCAAAAATCTGAAATTCTCCAATTCACTCAAAAATGGTGCTAAACTGTTGCAAATACTCCCCTGAAAGGTTTGTCGGTGGAAACAGAATGCTTTTTATCATAGGCCAAGAAATCAACCCTCAACAATTTAACCTGTGAAAAAAAAAAATTCTAAGCCCCGGGGTCACAACTTCAGCAAAAATCTGAAATTCTCCAATTCACTCAAAAATGGTGCTAAACTGTTGCAAATACTCCCCTGAAAGGTTTGTCGGTGGAAACAGAATGCTTTTTATCATAGGCCAAGAAATCAGCCCTCGACAATTTAACCTGTGAAAAAAATAAATTCTAAGCCCCGGGGTCACAACTTCAGCAAAAATCTGAAATTCTCCAATTCACTCAAAAATGGTGCTAAACTGTTGTAAATTCTCCCCTGAAAGGTTTGGCGGGGGAAACAGAAGGCTTTTTATCATAGGACATGAAATCAGCCCTCGACAACTTAACCTGTGAAAAAAAAAAATTCTAAGCCCCGGGGTCACAATTTCAGCAAAAATCTGAAATTCTCCAATTCACTCAAAAATGGTGCTAAACTGTTGTAAATTCTCCCCTGAAAGGTTTGGCGGGGGAAACAGAAGGCTTTTTATCATAGGACATGAAATCAGCCCTCGACAACTTAATCTGTGAAAAAAAAAATTCTAAGCCCCGGGGTCACAATTTCAGCAAAAATCTGAAATTCTCCAATTCACTCAAAAATGGTGCTAAACTGTTGCAAATACTCCCCTGAAAGGTTTGTCGGTGGAAACAGAATGCTTTTTATCATAGGCCAAGAAATCAACCCTCAACAATTTAACCTGTGAAAAAAAAAATTTCTAAGCCCCGGGGTCACAACTTCAGCAAAAATCTGAAATTCTCCAATTCACTCAAAAATGTTGCTAAACTGTTGCACATTCTTCCTCGAAAGGTTTGGCGGTGGAAACAGACGGCTTTTTATCATAGGACATGAAATCAGCCCTCGACAATTTAACCTGTGAAAAAAATAAATTCTAAGCCCCGGGGTCACAACTTCAGCAAAAATCTGAAATTCTCCAATTCACTCAAAAATGATGCCAAACTGTTGCAAATTCTCCCCTGAAAGGTTTGGCGGTGGAAACAGAAGGCTTTTTATCATAGGCCAAGAAATCAACCCTCGACAACTTAACCTGTGAAAAAAAAAAATTCTAAGCCCCGGGGTCACAACTTCAGCAAAAATCTGATATTCTCCAATTCACTCAAAAATGGTGCCAAAGTTTTGCAAATACTCCCCTGAAAGGTTTGGTGGTGGAAACAGACGGCTTTTTATCATAGGACATGAAATCAGCCCTCGACAACTTAACCGGTGAAAAAAAAAATTCTAAGCCCCGGGGTCACAATTTCAGCAAAAATCTGAAATTCTCCAATTTCTCAAAAATGGTGCTAAACTGTTGCACATTCTTCCTGGAAAGGTTTGGCGGTGGAAACAGACGGCTTTTTATCATAGGACATGAAATCAGCCCTCGACAACTTAACCTGTGGGAAAAAAAATTTCTAAGCCCCGGGGTCACAACTTCAGCAAAAATCTGAAATTCTCCAATTCACTCAAAAATGGTGCTAAACTGTTGTAAATTCTCCCCTGAAAGGTTTGGCGGGGGAAACAGAAGGCTTTTTATCTTAGGACATGAAATCAGCCCTCGACAACTTAACCTGTGAAAAAAAAAAATTCTAAGCCCCGGGGTCACAATTTCAGCAAAAATCTGAAATTCTCCAATTCACTCAAAAATGGTGCTAAACTGTTGTAAATTCTCCCCAGAAAGGTTTGGCGGGGGAAACAGAAGGCTTTTTATCATAGGACATGAAATCAGCCCTCGACAACTTAACCTGTGAAAAAAAAAATTCTAAGCCCCGGGGTCCCAACTTCAGCAAAAATCTGAAATTCTCCAATACACTCAAAAATGGTGCCAAAGTTTTGCAAATACTCCCCTGAAAGGTTTGGTGGTGGAAACAGAAGGCTTTTTATCATAGGACATGAAATCAGCCCTCGACAACTTAACCTGTGAAAAAAAAATTTTCTAAGCCCCGGGGTCACAACTTCAGCAAAAATCTGAAATTCTCCAATTCACTCAAAAATGTTGCTAAACTGTTGCACATTCTTCCTCGAAAGGTTTGGCGGTAGAAACAGACGGCTTTTTATCATAGGACATGAAATCAACCCTCAACAATTTAACCTGTGAAAAAATAAATTCTAAGCCCCGGGGTCACAACTTCAGTAAAAATCTGAAATTCTCCAATTCACTCAAAAATGGTGCTAAACTGTTGTAAATTCTCCCCTGAAAGGTTCGGCGGTGGAAACAGAAGGCTTTTTATCATAGGACATGAAATCAGCCCTCGACAATTTAACCTGTGGAAAAAATAAATTCTAAGCCCCGGGGTCACAACTTCAGCAAAAATCTGAAATTCTCCAATTCACTCAAAAATGATGCCAAACTGTTGCAAATTCTCCCCTGAAAGGTTTGGCGGTGGAAACAGAAGGCTTTTTATCATAGGCCAAGAAATCAACCCTCGACAACTTAACCTGTGAAAAAAAAAAATTCTAAGCCCCGGGGTCACAACTTCAGCAAAAATCTGATATTCTCCAATTCACTCAAAAATGGTGCCAAAGTTTTGCAAATACTCCCCTGAAAGGTTTGGTGGTGGAAACAGACGGCTTTTTATCATAGGACATGAAATCAGCCCTCGACAACTTAACCGGTGAAAAAAAAAATTCTAAGCCCCGGGGTCACAATTTCAGCAAAAATCTGAAATTCTCCAATTTCTCAAAAATGGTGCTAAACTGTTGCACATTCTTCCTGGAAAGGTTTGGCGGTGGAAACAGACGGCTTTTTATCATAGGACATGAAATCAGCCCTCGACAACTTAACCTGTGGGAAAAAAAATTTCTAAGCCCCGGGGTCACAACTTCAGCAAAAATCTGAAATTCTCCAATTCACTCAAAAATGGTGCTAAACTGTTGTAAATTCTCCCCTGAAAGGTTTGGCGGGGGGAAACAGAAGGCTTTTTATCTTAGGACATGAAATCAGCCCTCGACAACTTAACCTGTGAAAAAAAAAAATTCTAAGCCCCGGGGTCACAATTTCAGCAAAAATCTGAAATTCTCCAATTCACTCAAAAATGGTGCTAAACTGTTGTAAATTCTCCCCCAGAAAGGTTTGGCGGGGGAAACAGAAGGCTTTTTATCATAGGACATGAAATCAGCCCTCGACAACTTAACCTGTGAAAAAAAAAATTCTAAGCCCCGGGGTCCCAACTTCAGCAAAAATCTGAAATTCTCCAATACACTCAAAAATGGTGCCAAAGTTTTGCAAATACTCCCCTGAAAGGTTTGGTGGTGGAAACAGAAGGCTTTTTATCATAGGACATGAAATCAGCCCTCGACAACTTAACCTGTGAAAAAAAAATTTTCTAAGCCCCGGGGTCACAACTTCAGCAAAAATCTGAAATTCTCCAATTCACTCAAAAATGTTGCTAAACTGTTGCACATTCTTCCTCGAAAGGTTTGGCGGTAGAAACAGACGGCTTTTTATCATAGGACATGAAATCAACCCTCAACAATTTAACCTGTGAAAAAAATAAATTCTAAGCCCCGGGGTCACAACTTCAGTAAAAATCTGAAATTCTCCAATTCACTCAAAAATGGTGCTAAACTGTTGTAAATTCTCCCCTGAAAGGTTCGGCGGTGGAAACAGAAGGCTTTTTATCATAGGACATGAAATCAGCCCTCGACAATTTAACCTGTGGAAAAAAAAATTCTAAGCCCCGGGGTCACAATTTCAGCAAAAATCTGAAATTCTCCAATTCACTCAAAAATGGTGCCAAAGTTTTGCAAATACTCCCCTGAAAGGTTTGGCGGTGGAAACAGAAGGCTTTTTATCATAGGCCAAGAAATCAACCCTCGACAACTTAACCTGTGAAAAAAAAAATTTCTAAGCCCCGGGGTCACAATTTCAGCAAAAATCTGAAATTCTCCAATTCACTCAAAAATGTTGCTAAACTGTTGCACATTCTTCCTCGAAAGGTTTGGCGGTAGAAACAGACGGCTTTTTATCATAGGACATGAAATCAACCCTCAACAATTTAACCTGTGAAAAAAATAAATTCTAAGCCCCGGGGTCACAACTTCAGTAAAAATCTGAAATTCTCCAATTCACTCAAAAATGGTGCTAAACTGTTGTAAATTCTCCCCTGAAAGGTTCGGCGGTGGAAACAGAAGGCTTTTTATCATAGGACATGAAATCAGCCCTCGACAATTTAACCTGTGAAAAAAAAAAATTCTGAGCCCCGGGGTCACAATTTCAGCAAAAATCTGAAATTCTCCAATTCACTCAAAAATGGTGCCAAAGTTTTGCAAATACTCCCCTGAAAGGTTTGGCGGTGGAAACAGAAGGCTTTTTATCATAGGCCAAGAAATCAACCCTCGACAACTTAACCTGTGAAAAAAAAAATTTCTAAGCCCCGGGGTCACAATTTCAGCAAAAATCTGAAATTCTCCAAATCACTCAAAAATGGTGCTAAACTGTTGCACATTCTTCCTGGAAAGGTTTGGCGGTGGAAACAGACGGCTTTTTATTATAGGACATGAAATCAGCCCTCGACAACTTAACCTGTGAAAAAAAAAATTTCTAAGCCCCGGGGTCACAACTTCAGCAAAAATCTGAAATTCTCCAATTCACTCAAAAATGGTGCTAAACTGTTGTAAATTCTCCCCTGAAAGGTTTGGCGGGGGAAACAGAAGGCTTTTTATCATAGGACATGAAATCAGCCCTCGACAACTTAACCTGTGAAAAAAAAAAATTCTAAGCCCCGGGGTCACAATTTCAGCAAAAATCTGAAATTCTCCAATTCACTCAAAAATGGTGCTAAACTGTTGTAAATTCTCCCCTGAAAGGTTTGGCGGGGGAAACAGAAGGCTTTTTATCATAGGACATGAAATCAGCCCTCGACAACTTAATCTGTGAAAAAAAAAATTCTAAGCCCCGGGGTCACAATTTCAGCAAAAATCTGAAATTCTCCAATTCACTCAAAAATGGTGCTAAACTGTTGCAAATACTCCCCTGAAAGGTTTGTCGGTGGAAACAGAATGCTTTTTATCATAGGCCAAGAAATCAACCCTCAACAATTTAACCTGTGAAAAAAAAAATTTCTAAGCCCCGGGGTCACAACTTCAGCAAAAATCTGAAATTCTCCAATTCACTCAAAAATGTTGCTAAACTGTTGCACATTCTTCCTCGAAAGGTTTGGCGGTGGAAACAGACGGCTTTTTATCATAGGACATGAAATCAGCCCTCGACAATTTAACCTGTGAAAAAAATAAATTCTAAGCCCCGGGGTCACAACTTCAGCAAAAATCTGAAATTCTCCAATTCACTCAAAAATGATGCCAAACTGTTGCAAATTCTCCCCTGAAAGGTTTGGCGGTGGAAACAGAACGCTTTTTATCATAGGCCAAGAAATCAACCCTCAACAACTTAACCTGTGAAAAAAAAAAATTCTAAGCCCCGGGGTCACAACTTCAGCAAAAATCTGATATTTTCCAATTCACTCAAAAATGGTGCCAAAGTTTTGCAAATACTCCCCTGAAAGGTTTGGTGGTGGAAACAGACGGCTTTTTATCATAGGACATGAAATCAGCCCTCGACAACTTAACCGGTGAAAAAAAAAATTCTAAGCCCCGGGGTCACAATTTCAGCAAAAATCTGAAATTCTCCAATTTCTCAAAAATGGTGCTAAACTGTTGCACATTCTTCCTGGAAAGGTTTGGCGGTGGAAACAGACGGCTTTTTATCATAGGACATGAAATCAGCCCTCGACAACTTAACCTGTGGGAAAAAAAATTTCTAAGCCCCGGGGTCACAACTTCAGCAAAAATCTGAAATTCTCCAATTCACTCAAAAATGGTGCTAAACTGTTGTAAATTCTCCCCTGAAAGGTTTGGCGGGGGAAACAGAAGGCTTTTTATCTTAGGACATGAAATCAGCCCTCGACAACTTAACCTGTGAAAAAAAAAAATTCTAAGCCCCGGGGTCACAATTTCAGCAAAAATCTGAAATTCTCCAATTCACTCAAAAATGGTGCTAAACTGTTGTAAATTCTCCCCAGAAAGGTTTGGCGGGGGAAACAGAAGGCTTTTTATCATAGGACATGAAATCAGCCCTCGACAACTTAACCTGTGAAAAAAAAAATTCTAAGCCCCGGGGTCACAACTTCAGCAAAAATCTGAAATTCTCCAATACACTCAAAAATGGTGCCAAAGTTTTGCAAATACTCCCCTGAAAGGTTTGGTGGTGGAAACAGAAGGCTTTTTATCATAGGACATGAAATCAGCCCTCGACAACTTAACCTGTGAAAAAAAAATTTTCTAAGCCCCGGGGTCACAATTTCAGCAAAAATCTGAAATTCTCCAATTCACTCAAAAATGATGCCAAACTGTTGCAAATTCTCCCCTGAAAGGTTTGGCGGTGGAAACAGAACGCTTTTTATCATAGGCCAAGAAATCAACCCTCGACAACTTAACCTGTGAAAAAAAAAATTTCTAAGCCCCGGGGTCACAACTTCAGCAAAAATCTGATATTCTCCAATTCACTCAAAAATGGTGCCAAAGTTTTGCAAATACTCCCCTGAAAGTTTTGGTGGTGGAAACAGACGGCTTTTTATCATAGGACATGAAATCAGCCCTCGACAACTTAACCGGTGAAAAAAAAAATTCTAAGCCCCGGGGTCACAATTTCAGCAAAAATCTGAAATTCTCCAATTTCTCAAAAATGGTGCTAAACTGTTGCACATTCTTCCTGGAAAGGTTTGGCGGTGGAAACAGACGGCTTTTTATCATAGGACATGAAATCAGCCCTCGACAACTTAACCTGTGGGAAAAAAAATTTCTAAGCCCCGGGGTCACAATTTCAGCAAAAATCTGAAATTCTCCAATTCTCTCAAAAATGGTGCTAAACTGTTGTAAATTCTCCCCAGAAAGGTTTGGCGGGGGAAACAGAATGCTTTTTATCATAGGCCAAGAAATCAACCCTCAACAATTTAACCTGTGAAAAAAAAAATTTCTAAGCCCCGGGGTCACAACTTCAGCAAAAATCTGAAATTCTCCAATTCACTCAAAAATGGTGCTAAACTGTTGCAAATACTCCCCTGAAAGGTTTGTCGGTGGAAACAGAATGCTTTTTATCATAGGCCAAGAAATCAACCCTCGACAATTTAACCTGTGAAAAAAAAAATTTCTAAGCCCCGGGGTCACAACTTCAGCAAAAATCTGAAATTCTCCAATTCACTCAAAAATGTTGCTAAACTGTTGTAAATTCTCCCCTGAAAGGTTCGGCGGTGGAAACAGAAGGCTTTTTATCATAGGACATGAAATCAGCCCTCGACAATTTAACCTGTGAAAAAAAAAATTCTAAGCCCCGGGGTCACAATTTCAGCAAAAATCTGAAATTCTCCAATTCACTCAAAAATGGTGCCAAAGTTTTGCAAATACTCCCCTGAAAGGTTTGGCGGTGGAAACAGAATGCTTTTTATCATAGGCCAAGAAATCAACCCTCGACAATTTAACCTGTGAAAAAAAAAATTTCTAAGCCCCGGGGTCACAACTTCAGCAAAAATCTGAAATTCTCCAATTCACTGAAAAATGTTGCTAAACTGTTGCACATTCTTCCTCGAAAGGTTTGGCGGTGGAAACAGACGGCTTTTTATCATAGGACATGAAATCAGCCCTCGACAATTTAACCTGTGAAAAAAATAAATTCTAAGCCCCGGGGTCACAATTTCAGCAAAAATCTGAAATGCTCCAATTCACTCAAAAATGGTGCTAAACTGTTGCAAATACTCCCCTGAAAGGTTTGTCGGTGGAAACAGAATGCTTTTTATCATAGGCCAAGAAATCAACCCTCGACAATTTAACCTGTGAAAAAAAAATTTCTAAGCCCCGGGGTCACAACTTCAGCAAAAATCTGAAATTCTCAAATTCAATCAAAAATGGTGCCAAAGTTTTGCAAATACTCCCCTGAAAGGTTTGGCGGTGGAAACAGAAGGCTTTTTATCATAGGACATGAAATCAGCCCTCGACAACTTAACCTGTGAAAAAAAAAAATTCTAAGCCCCGGGGTCACAATTTCAGCAAAAATCTGAAATTCTCCAATTCACTCAAAAATGGTGCTAAACTGTTGCAAATACTCCCCTGAAAGGTTTGTCGGTGGAAACAGAATGCTTTTTATCATAGGCCAAGAAATCAACCCTCAACAATTTAACCTGTGAAAAAAAAAATTTCTAAGCCCCGGGGTCACAACTTCAGCAAAAATCTGAAATTCTCCAATTCACTCAAAAATGGTGCTAAACTGTTGCACATTCTTCCTCGAAAGGTTTGGCGGTGGAAACAGACGGCTTTTTATCATAGGACATGAAATCAGCCCTCGACAATTTAACCTGTGAAAAAAATAAATTCTAAGCCCCGGGGTCACAACTTCAGTAAAAATCTGAAATTCTCCAATTCACTCAAAAATGCTGCTAAACTGTTGTAAATTCTCCCCTGAAAGGTTCGGCGGTGGAAACAGAAGGCTTTTTATCATAGGACATGAAATCAGCCCTCGACAATTTAACCTGTGAAAAAAAAAATTCTAAGCCCCGGGGTCACAATTTCAGCAAAAATCTGAAATTCTCCAATTCACTCAAAAATGGTGCCAAAGTTTTGCAAATACTCCCCTGAAAGGTTTGGCGGTGGAAACAGAAGGCTTTTTATCATAGGCCAAGAAATCAACCCTCGACAACTTAACCTGTGAAAAAAAAAATTTTTATCTGAAATTCTCCAATACACTCAAAAATGGTGCCAAAGTTTTGCAAATACTCCCCTGAAAGGTTTGGTGGTGGAAACAGAAGGCTTTTTATCATAGGACATGAAATCAGCCCTCGACAACTTAACCTGTGAAAAAAAAAATTTCTAAGCCCCGGGGTCACAATTTCAGCAAAAATCTGAAATTCTCCAATTCACTCAAAAATGATGCCAAACTGTTGCAAATTCTCCCCTGAAAGGTTTGGCGGTGGAAACAGAACGCTTTTTATCATAGGCCAAGAAATCAACCCTCGACAACTTAACCTGTGAAAAAAAAAAATATCTAAGCCCCGGGGTCACAACTTCAGCAAAAATCTGATATTCTCCAATTCACTCAAAAATGGTGCCAAAGTTTTGCAAATACTCCCCTGAAAGGTTTGGTGGTGGAAACAGAAGGCTTTTTATCATAGGACATGAAATCAGCCCTCGACAACTTAACCTGTGGGAAAAAAAAATTCTAAGCCCCGGGGTCACAATTTCAGCAAAAATCTGAAATTCTCCAATTTCTCAAAAATGGTGCTAAACTGTTGCACATTCTTCCTGGAAAGGTTTGGCCGGGGAAACAGAAGGCTTTTTATCATAGGACATGAAATCAGCCCTCGACAACTTAACCTGTGAAAAAAAAAATTTCTAAGCCCCGGGGTCACAACTTCAGCAAAAATCTGAAATTCTCCAATTCACTCAAAAATGTTACTAAACTGTTGCACATTCTTCCTCGAAAGGTTTGGCGGTGGAAACAGACGGCTTTTTATCATAGGACATGAAATCAGCCCTCGACAACTTAACCTGTGAAAAAAATAAATTCTAAGCCCCGGGGTCACAATTTCAGCAAAAACCTGAAATTCTCCAATTCACTCAAAAATGGTGCCAAAGTTTTGCAAATACTCCCCTGAAAGGTTTGGCGGTGGAAACAGAAGGCTTTTTATCATAGGCCAAGAAATCAACCCTCAACAACTTAACCTGTGAAAAAAAAAATTTCTAAGCCCCGGGGTCACAATTTCAGCAAAAATCTGAAATTCTCCAATTCACTCAAAAATGGTGCTAAACTGTTGCACATTCTTCCTGGAAAGGTTTGGCGGTGGAAACAGACGGCTTTTTGTCATCGGACATGAAATCAGCCCTCAACAACTTAACCGGTGGAAAAAAAAAATTCTAAGCCCCGGGGTCACAATTTCAGCAAAAATCTGAAATTCTCCAATTTCTCAAAAATGGTGCTAAACTGTTGCACATTCTTCCTCGAAAGGTTTGGCGGTGGAAACAGACGGCTTTTTATCATAGGACATGAAATCAGCCCTTGACAACTTAACCTGTGAAAAAAATAAATTCTAAGCCCCGGGGTCACAACTTCAGCAAAAATCTGAAATTCTCCAATTCACTCAAAAATGGTGCTAAACTGTTGCACATTCTTCCTGGAAAGGTTTGGCGGTGGAAACAGAAGGCTTTTTATCATAGGCCAAGAAATCAACCCTCGACAACTTAACCTGTGAAAAAAAAAATTTCTAAGCCCCGGGGTCACAACTTCAGCAAAAATCTGATATTCTCCAATTCACTCAAAAATGGTGCCAAAGTTTTGCAAATACTCCCCTGAAAGGTTTGGTGGTGGAAACAGAAGGCTTTTTATCATAGGACATGAAATCAGCCCTCGACAACTTAACCTGTGGAAAAAAAAAATTCTAAGCCCAGGGGTCACAACTTCAGTAAAAATCTGAAATTCTCCAATTCACTCAAAAATGGTGCTAAACTGTTGTAAATTCTCCCCTGAAAGGTTTGGCGGGGGAAACAGAAGGCTTTTTATCATAGGACATGAAATGAGCCCTCGACAACTTAACCTGTGAAAAAAAAATTTTCTAAGCCCCGGGGTCACAACTTCAGCAAAAATCTGAAATTCTCCAATTCACTCAAAAATGGTGCTAAACTGTTGTAAATTCTCCCCTGAAAGGTTTGTCGGTGGAAACAGAAGGCTGTTTATCATAGGCCAAGAAATCAACCCTCGACAACTTAACCTGTGATAAAAAAAATTTCTAAGCCCCAGGGTCACAACCTCAGCAAAAATCTGAAATTCTCCAATTAACTCAAAGATGGTGCTAAACTGTTGCAAATTCTCCCCTGAAAGGTTCGGCGGTGGAAACAGAAGGCTTTTTATCATAGGACATGAAATCAGCCCTCGACAATTTAACATGTGAAAAAAAAAAATTTCTAAGCCCCGGGGTCACAATTTCAGCAAAAATCTGAAATTCTCCAATTCACTCAAAAATGGTGCCAAAGTTTTGCAAATACTCCCCTGAAAGGTTTGGCGGGGGAAACAGAAGGCTTTTTATCATAGGCCAAGAAATCAACCCTCGACAACTTAACCTGTGAAAAAAATAAATTCTAAGCCCCGGGGTCACAACTTCAGCAAAAATCTGAAATTCTCCAATTCACTCAAAAATGGTGCTAAACTGTTGTAAATTCTCCCCTGAAAGGTTCGGCGGTGGAAATAGAAGGCTTTTTATCATAGGACATGAAATCAGCCCTCGACAATTTAACCTGTGAAAAAAAAAAAAATTCTAAGCCCCGGAGTCACAACTTCAGCAAAAATCTGATATTCTCCAATTCACTCAAAAATGGTGCCAAAGTTTTGCAAATACTCCCCTGAAAGGTTTGGTGGTGGAAACAGAAGGCTTTTTATCATAGGACATGAAATCAGCCCTCGACAACTTAACCTGTGAAAAAAAATATTTCTAAGCCCCGGGGTCACAACCTCAGCAAAAATCTGAAATTCTCCAATTCACTCAAAAATGGTGCTAAACTGTTGCAAATTCTCCCCTGAAAGGTTTGTCGGTGGAAACAGAATGCTTTTTATCATAGGCCAAGAAATCAACCCTCGACAATTTAACCTGTGAAAAAAAAAATTTCTAAGCCCCGGGGTCACAACTTCAGCAAAAACCTAAAATTCTCCAATTCACTCAAAAATGGTGCCAAAGTTTTGCAAATACTCCCCTGAAAGGTTTGGCGGTGGAAACAGAAGGTTTTTTCTCATAGGCCAAGAAATCAACCCTCGACAACTTAACCTGTGAAAAAAAAAATTTCTAAGCCCCGGGGTCACAACTTCAGCAAAAATCTGATATTCTCCAATTCACTCAAAAATGGTGCCAAAGTTTTGCAAATACTCCCCTGAAAGGTTTGGTGGTGGAAACAGAAGGCTTTTTATCATAGGACATGAAATCAGCCCTCGACAACTTAACCTGTGAAAAAAAATATTTCTAAGCCCCGGGGTCACAATTTCAGCGAAAATCAGAAATTCTCCAATTCACTCAAAAATGGTGCTAAACTGTTGTAAATTCTCCCCTGAAAGGTTTGTCAGTGGAAACAGAAGGCTGTTTATCATAGGCCAAGAAATCAACCCTCGACAACTTAACCTGTGATAAAAAAAATTTCTAAGCCCCGGGGTCACTATTTCAGCAAAAATCTGAAATTCTCCAATTCACTCAAAAATGGTGCTAAACTGTTGTAAATTCTCCCCTGAAAGGTTTGGCGGGGAAAACAGAAGGCTTTTTATCATAGGACATGAAATCAGCCCTCGACAACTTAACCTGTGAAAAAAAAAATTCTAAGCCCCGGGGTCACAATTTCAGCAAAAATCTGAAATTCTCCAATTCACTCAAAAATGGTGCTAAACTGTTGCAAATACTCCCCTGAAAGGTTTGTCGGTGGAAACAGAATGCTTTTTATCATAGGCCAAGAAATCAACCCTTGACAATTTAACCTGTGAAAAAAAAAATTTCTAAGCCCCGGGGTCACAACTTCAGCAAAAATCTGAAATTCTCCAATTCACTCAAAAATGGTGCTAAACTGTTGTAAATTCTCCCCTGAAAGGTTTGTCAGTGGAAACAGAAGGCTGTTTATCATAGGCCAAGAAATCAACCCTCGACAACTTAACCTGTGATAAAAAAAATTTCTAAGCCCCGGGGTCACTATTTCAGCAAAAATCTGAAATTCTCCAATTCACTCAAAAATGGTGCTAAACTGTTGTAAATTCTCCCCTGAAAGGTTTGGCGGGGAAAACAGAAGGCTTTTTATCATAGGACATGAAATCAGCCCTCGACAACTTAACCTGTGAAAAAAAAAATTCTAAGCCCCGGGGTCACAATTTCAGCAAAAATCTGAAATTCTCCAATTCACTCAAAAATGGTGCTAAACTGTTGCAAATACTCCCCTGAAAGGTTTGTCGGTGGAAACAGAATGCTTTTTATCATAGGCCAAGAAATCAACCCTTGACAATTTAACCTGTGAAAAAAAAAATTTCTAAGCCCCGGGGTCACAACTTCAGCAAAAATCTGAAATTCTCCAATTCACTCAAAAATGGTGCTAAACTGTTGTAAATTCTCCCCTGAAAGGTTTGGCGGGGGAAACAGAAGGCTTTTTATCATAGGACATGAAATCAGCCCTCGACAACTTAACCTGTGAAAAAAAAAATTTCTAAGCCCCGGGGTCACAACTTCAGCAAAAATCTGAAATTCTCCAATTCACTCAAAAATGGTGCTAAACTGTTGTAAATTCTCCCCTGAAAGGTTTGGCGGGGGAAACAGAAGGCTTTTTATCATAGGACATGAAATCAGCCCTCGACAACTTAACCTGTGGAAAAAAAAAATTCTAAGCCCAGGGGTCACAACTTCAGCAAAAATCTGAAATTCTCCAATTCACTCAAAAATGGTGCTAAACTGTTGTAAATTCTCCCCTGAAAGGTTTGGTGGTGGAAACAGAAGGCTTTTTATCATAGGACATGAAATCAGCCCTCGACAACTTAACCTCTGAAAAAAAATATTTCTAAGCCCCGGGGTCACATTTCAGCGAAAATCAGAAATTCTCCAATTCACTCAAAAATGGTGCTAAACTGTTGTAAATTCTCCCCTGAAAGGTTTGTCGGTGGAAACAGAAGGCTGTTTATCATAGGCCAAGAAATCAACCCTCGACAACTTAACCTGTGATAAAAAAAATTTCTAAGCCCCAGGGTCACAACCTCAGCAAAAATCTGAAATTCTCCAATTAACTCAAAGATGGTGCTAAACTGTTGCAAATTCTCCCCTGAAAGGTTCGGCGGTGGAAACAGAAGGCTTTTTATCATAGGACATGAAATCAGCCCTCGACAATTTAACATGTGAAAAAAAAAAATTTCTAAGCCCCGGGGTCACAATTTCAGCAAAAATCTGAAATTCTCCAATTCACTCAAAAATGGTACTAAACTGTTGTAAATTCTCCCCTGAAAGGTTTGGCGGGGGAAACAGAAGGCTTTTTATCATAGGACATGAAATCAGCCCTCGACAACTTAACCTGTGAAAAAAAAAAAATTCTAAGCCCCGGGGTCACAATTTCAGCAAAAATCTGAAATTCTCCAATTCACTCAAAAATGGTGCTAAACTGTTGCAAATACTCCCCTGAAAGGTTTGTCGGTGGAAACAGAATGCTTTTTATCATAGGCCAAGAAATCAACCCTGTGATCAATTTAACCTGTGAAAAAAAAAAAATTCTAAGCCCCGGGGTCACAATTTCAGCAAAAATCTGAAATTCTCCAATTCACTCAAAGATGGTGCCAAGGTTTTGCAAATACTCCCTGAAAGGTTTGGCGGTGGAAACAGACGGCTTTTTATCATAGGACATGAAATCAGCCCTCGACAACTTAACCTGTGAAAAAAAGAAATTCTAAGCCCCGGGGTCACAACTTCAGCAAAAATCTGAAATTCTCCAATTCACTCAAAAATGGTGCTAAACTGTTGTAAATTCTCCCCTGAAAGGTTCGGCGGTGGAAACAGAAGGCTTTTTATCATAGGACATGAAATCAGCCCTCGACAATTTAACCTGTGAAAAAAAAAATTTCTAAGCCCCGGGGTCACAACTTCAGCAAAAATCTGAAATTCTCCAATTCACTAAAAAATGTTGCTAAACTGTTGCACATTCTTCCTCGAAAGGTTTGGCGGTGGAAACAGACCGCTTTTTATCATAGGACATGAAATCAGCCCTCGACAATTTAACCTGTGAAAAAAATAAATTCTAAGCCCCGGGGTCACAACTTCAGTAAAAATCTGAAATTCTCCAATTCACTCAAAAATGGTGCTAAACTGTTTTAAATTCTCCCCTGAAAGGTTCGGCGGTGGAAACAGAAGGCTTTTTATCATAGGACATGAAATCAGCCCTCGACAATTTAACCTGTGAAAAAAAAAATTCTAAGCCCCGGGGTCACAATTTCAGCAAAAATCTGAAATTCTCCAATTCACTCAAAAATGGTGCCAAAGTTTTGCAAATACTCCCCTGAAAGGTTTGGCGGTGGAAACAGAATGCTTTTTATCATAGGCCAAGAAATCAACCCTCGACAATTTAACCTGTGAAAAAAAAAATTTCTAAGCCCCGGGGTCACAACTTCAGCAAAAATCTGAAATTCTCCAATTCACTCAAAAATGTTGCTAAACTGTTGCACATTCTTCCTCGAAAGGTTTGGCGGTGGAAACAGACGGCTTTTTATCATAGGACATGAAATCAGCCCTCGACAATATAACCTGTGAAAAAAAAAATTTCTAAGCCCCGGGGTCACAACTTCAGCAAAAATCTGAAATTCTCCAATTCACTCAAAAATGGTGCTAAACTGTTGCAAATACGCCCCTGAAAGGTTTGTCGGTGGAAACAGAATGCTTTTTATCATAGGCCAAGAAATCAACCCTCGACAATTTAACCTGTGAAAAAAAAAATTTCTAAGCCCCGGGGTCACAACTTCAGCAAAAATCTGAAATTCTCAAATTCAATCAAAAATGGTGCCAAAGTTTTGCAAATACTCCCCTGAAAGGTTTGGCGGTGGAAACAGAAGGCTTTTTATCATAGGACATGAAATCAGCCCTCGACAACTTAACCTGTGAAAAAAAAAAAATTCTAAGCCCCGGGGTCACAATTTCAGCAAAAATCTGAAATTCTCCAATTCACTCAAAAATGGTGCTAAACTGTTGCAAATACTCCACTGAAAGGTTTGTCGGTGGAAACAGAATGCTTTTTATCATAGGCCAAGAAATCAACCCTCAACAATTTAACCTGTGAAAAAAAAAATTTCTAAGCCCCGGGGTCACAACTTCAGCAAAAATCTGAAATTCTCCAATTCACTCAAAAATGGTGCTAAACTGTTGCAAATACGCCCCTGAAAGGTTTGTCGGTGGAAACAGAATGCTTTTTATCATAGGCCAAGAAATCAACCCTCGACAATTTAACCTGTGAAAAAAAAAAATTTCTAAGCCCCGGGGTCACAACTTCAGCAAAAATCTGAAATTCTCCAATTCACTCAAAAATGTTGCTAAACTGTTGCACATTCATCCTCGAAAGGTTTGGTGGTGGAAACAGACGGCTTTTTATCATAGGACATGAAATCAGCCCTCGACAATTTAACCTGTGAAAAAAATAAATTCTAAGCCCCGGGGTCACAACTTCAGTAAAAATCTGAAATTCTCCAATTCACTCAAAAATGCTGCTAAACTGTTGTAAATTCTCCGCTGAAAGGTTCGGCGGTGGAAACAGAAGGCTTTTTATCATAGGACATGAAATCAGCCCTCGACAATTTAACCTGTGAAAAAAAAAAATTCTAAGCCCCGGGGTCACAATTTCAGCAAAAATCTGAAATTCTCCAATTCACTCAAAAATGGTGCCAAAGTTTTGCAAATACTCCCCTGAAAGGTTTGGTGGTGGAAACAGAAGGCTTTTTATCATAGGCCAAGAAATCAACCCTCGACAACTTAACCTGTGAAAAAAAAAATTTTTATCTGAAATTCTCCAATACACTCAAAAATGGTGCCAAAGTTTTGCAAATACTCCCCTGAAAGGTTTGGTGGTGGAAACAGAAGGCTTTTTATCATAGGACATGAAATCAGCCCTCGAGAACTTAACCTGTGAAAAAAAAAATTTCTAAGCCCCGGGGTCACATTTCAGCGAAAATCAGAAATTCTCCAATTCACTCAAAAATGGTGCTAAACTGTTGTAAATTCTCCCCTGAAAGGTTTGTCGGTGGAAACAGAAGGCTGTTTATCATAGGCCAAGAAATCAACCCTCGACAACTTAACCTGTGATAAAAAAAATTTCTAAGCCCCAGGGTCACAACCTCAGCAAAAATCTGAAATTCTCCAATTAACTCAAAGATGGTGCTAAACTGTTGCAAATTCTCCCCTGAAAGGTTCGGCGGTGGAAACAGAAGGCTTTTTATCATAGGACATGAAATCAGCCCTCGACAATTTAACATGTGAAAAAAAAAAATTTCTAAGCCCCGGGGTCACAATTTCAGCAAAAATCTGAAATTCTCCAATTCACTCAAAAATGGTGCCAAAGTTTTGCAAATACTCCCCTGAAAGGTTTGGCGGTGGAAACAGAAGGCTTTTTATCATAGGCCAAGAAATCAGCCCTCGACAACTTAACCTGTGAAAAAAAAAATTTCTAAGCCCCGGGGTCACAATTTCAGCAAAAATCTGAAATTCTCCAATTCACTCAAAAATGGTGCTAAACTGTTGTAAATTCTCCCCTGAAAGGTTTGGCGGGGGAAACAGAAGGCTTTTTATCATAGGACATGAAATCAGCCCTCGACAACTTAACCTGTGAAAAAAAATTTTTCTAAGCCCCGGGGTCACTATTTCAGCAAAAATCTGAAATTCTCCAATTCACTCAAAAATGGTGCTAAACTGTTGCAAATACTCCCCTGAAAGGTTTGTCGGTGGAAACAGAATGCTTTTTATCATAGGCCAAGAAATCAACCCTCGACAATTTAACCTGTGAAAAAAAAAAATTTCTAAGCCCCGGGGTCACAACTTCAGCAAAAAATCTGATATTCTCCAATTCACTCAAAAATGGTGCCAAAGTTTTGCAAATACTCCCCTGAAAGGTTTGGTGGTGGAAACAGAAGGCTTTTTATCATAGGACATGAAATCAGCCCTCGACAACTTAACCTGTGAAAAAAAATATTTCTAAGCCCCGGGTCACAATTTCAGCGAAAATCAGAAATTCTCCAATTCACTCAAAAATGGTGCTAAACTGTTGTAAATTCTCCCCTGAAAGGTTTGTCAGTGGAAACAGAAGGCTGTTTATCATAGGCCAAGAAATCAACCCTCGACAACTTAACCTGTGATAAAAAAAATTTCTAAGCCCCGGGGTCACAACTTCAGTAAAAATCTGAAATTCTCCAATTCACTCAAAAATGGTGCTAAACTGTTGTAAATTCTCCCCTGAAAGGTTTGGCGGGAAAACAGAAGGCTTTTTATCATAGGACATGAAATCAGCCCTCGACAACTTAACCTGTGAAAAAAAAAATTCTAAGCCCCGGGGTCACAATTTCAGCAAAAATCTGAAATTCTCCAATTCACTCAAAAATGGTGCTAAACTGTTGCAAATACTCCCCTGAAAGGTTTGTCGGTGGAAACAGAATGCTTTTTATCATAGGCCAAGAAATCAACCCTCGACAATTTAACCTGTGAAAAAAAAAATTTCTAAGCCCCGGGGTCACAACTTCAGCAAAAATCTGAAATTCTCCAATTCACTCAAAAATGGTGCTAAACTGTTGTAAATTCTCCCCTGAAAGGTTTGGCGGGGAAACAGAAGGCTTTTTATCATAGGACATGAAATCAGCCCTCGACAACTTAACCTGTGAAAAAAAAAATTTCTAAGCCCCGGGGTAACAATTTCAGCAAAAATCTGAAATTCTCCAATTCACTCAAAAATGGTGCTAAACTGTTGTAAATTCTCCCCTGAAAGGTTTGGCGGGGGAAACAGAAGGCTTTTTATCATAGGACATGAAATCAGCCCTCGACAACTTAACCTGTGGAAAAAAAAAATTCTAAGCCCAGGGGTCACAACTTCAGCAAAAATCTGAAATTCTCCAATTCACTCAAAAATGGTGCTAAACTGTTGTAAATTCTCCCCTGAAAGGTTTGGCGGGGGAAACAGAAGGCTTTTTATCATAGGACATGAAATCAGCCCTCGACAACTTAACCTGTGGAAAAAAAAAATTCTAAGCCCAGGGGTCACAACTTCAGCAAAAATCTGAAATTCTCCAATTCACTCAAAAATGGTGCTAAACTGTTGTAAATTCTCCCCTGAAAGGTTTGGCGGGGGAAACAGAAGGCTTTTTATCATAGGACATGAAATCAGCCCTCGACAACTTAACCTGTGAAAAAAAAATTTTCTAAGCCCCGGGGTCACAATTTCAGCAAAAATCTGAAATTCTCCAATTCACTCAAAAATGGTGCTAAACTGTTGTAAATTCTCCCCTGAAAGGTTTGGCGGGGAAAACAGAAGGCTTTTTATCATAGGACATGAAATCAGCCCTCGACAACTTAACCTGTGAAAAAAAAAAATTCTAAGCCCCGGGGTCACAATTTCAGCAAAAATCTGAAATTCTCCAATTCACTCAAAAATGGTGCTAAACTGTTGCAAATACTCCCCTGAAAGGTTTGTCGGTGGAAACAGAATGCTTTTTATCATAGGCCAAGAAATCAACCCTCGACAATTTAACCTGTGGAAAAAAAAATTTCTAAGCCCCGGGGTCACAACTTCAGCAAAAATCTGAAATTCTCCAATTCACTCAAAAATGGTGCTAAACTGTTGTAAATTCTCCCCTGAAAGGTTTGGCGGGGAAAACAGAAGGCTTTTTATCATAGGACATGAAATCAGCCCTCGACAACTTAACCTGTGAAAAAAAAATTTCTAAGCCCCGGGGTCACAATTTCAGCAAAAATCTGAAATTCTCCAATTCACTCAAAAATGGTGCTAAACTGTTGTAAATTCTCCCCTGAAAGGTTTGGCGGGGAAAACAGAAGGCTTTTTATCATAGGACATGAAATCAGCCCTCGACAACTTAACCTGTGAAAAAAAAATTCTAAGCCCCGGGGTCACAATTTCAGCAAAAATCTGAAATTCTCCAATTCACTCAAAAATGGTGCTAAACTGTTGCAAATACTCCCCTGAAAGGTTTGTCGGTGGAAACAGAATGCTTCTTATCATAGGCCAAGAAATCAACCCTCGACAATTTAACCTGTGGAAAAAAAAATTTCTAAGCCCCGGGGTCACAACTTCAGCAAAAATCTGAAATTCTCCAATTCACTCAAAAATGGTGCTAAACTGTTGTAAATTCTCCCCTGAAAGGTTTGGCGGGGAAAACAGAAGGCTTTTTATCATAGGACATGAAATCAGCCCTCGACAACTTAACCTGTGAAAAAAAAAATTTCTAAGCCCCGGGGTCACAATTTCAGCAAAAATCTGAAATTCTCCAATTCACTCAAAAATGGTACTAAACTGTTGTAAATTCTCCCCTGAAAGGTTTGGCGGGGGAAACAGAAGGCTTTTTATCATAAGACATGAAATCAGCCCTCGACAACTTAACCTGTGAAAAAAAAAAATTCTAAGCCCCGGGGTCACAATTTCAGCAAAAATCTGAAATTCTCCAATTCACTCAAAAATGGTGCTAAACTGTTGCAAATACTCCCCTGAAAGGTTTGTCGGTGGAAACAGAATGCTTTTTATCATAGGCCAAGAAATCAACCCTCGACAATTTAACCTGTGGAAAAAAAAAAATTCTAAGCCCCGGGGTCACAATTTCAGCAAAAATCTGAAATTCTCCAATTCACTCAAAGATGGTGCCAAAGTTTTGCAAATACTCCCTGAAAGGTTTGGGGGTGGAAACAGACGGCTTTTTATCATAGGACATGAAATCAGCCCTCGACAACTTAACCTGTGAAAAAAATAAATTCTAAGCCCCGGGGTCACAACTTCAGCAAAAATCTGAAATTCTCCAATTCACTCAAAAATGGTGCTAAACTGTTATAAATTCTCCCCTGAAAGGTTCGGCGGTGGAAACAGAAGGCTTTTTATCATAGGACATGAAATCAGCCCTCGACAATTTAACCTGTGAAAAAAAAAATTTCTAAGCCCCGGGGTCACAACTTCAGCAAAAATCTGAAATTCTCCAATTCACTCAAAAATGGTGCCAAAGTTTTGCAAATACTCCCCTGAAAAGTTTGGTGGTGGAAACAGAAGGCTTTTTATCATAGGACATGAAATCAGCCCTCGACAACTTAACCTGTGAAAAAAAAAATTCTAAGCCCCGGGGTCACAATTTCAGCAAAAATCTGAAATTCTCCAATTTCTCAAAAATGGTGCTAAACTGTTGCACATTCTTCCTGGAAAGGTTTGGCCGGGGAAACAGAAGGCTTTTTATCATAGGACATGAAATCAGCCCTCGACAACTTAACCTGTGAAAAAAAAAATTTCTAAGCCCCGGGGTCACAACTTCAGCAAAAATCTGAAATTCTCCAATTCACTCAAAAATGTTACTAAACTGTTGCACATTCTTCCTCGAAAGGTTTGGCGGTGGAAACAGACGGCTTTTTATCATAGGACATGAAATCAGCCCTCGACAACTTAACCTGTGAAAAAAATAAATTCTAAGCCCCGGGGTCACAATTTCAGCAAAAACCTGAAATTCTCCAATTCACTCAAAAATGGTGCCAAAGTTTTGCAAATACTCCCCTGAAAGGTTTGGCGGTGGAAACAGAAGGCTTTTTATCATAGGCCAAGAAATCAACCCTCGACAACTTAACCTGTGAAAAAAAAAATTTCTAAGCCCCGGGGTCACAATTTCAGCAAAAATCTGAAATTCTCCAATTCACTCAAAAATGGTGCTAAACTGTTGCACATTCTTCCTGGAAAGGTTTGGCGGTGGAAACAGACGGCTTTTTATCATAGGACATGAAATCAGCCCTCGACAACTTAACCTGTGAAAAAAATAAATTCTAAGCCCCGGGGTCACAATTTCAGCAAAAACCTGAAATTCTCCAATTCACTCAAAAATGGTGCCAAAGTTTTGCAAATACTCCCCTGAAAGGTTTGGCGGTGGAAACAGAAGGCTTTTTATCATAGGCCAAGAAATCAACCCTCGACAACTTAACCTGTGAAAAAAAAAATTTCTAAGCCCCGGGGTCACAATTTCAGCAAAAATCTGAAATTCTCCAATTCACTCAAAAATGGTGCTAAACTGTTGCACATTCTTCCTGGAAAGGTTTGGCGGTGGAAACAGACGGCTTTTTATCATCGTACATGAAATCAGCCCTCAACAACTTAACCGGTGAAAAAAAAAAATTTCTAAGCCCCGGGGTCACAATTTCAGCAAAAATCTGAAATTATCCAATTCACTCAAAAATGGTGCCAAAGTTTTGCAAATACTCCCCTGAAAGGTTTGGTGGTGGAAACAGAAGGCTTTTTATCATAGGACATGAAATCAGCCCTCGACAACTTAACCTCTGAAAAAAAATATTTCTAAGCCCCGGGGTCACATTTCAGCGAAAATCAGAAATTCTCCAATTCACTCAAAAATGGTGCTAAACTGTTGTAAATTCTCCCCTGAAAGGTTTGTCGGTGGAAACAGAAGGCTGTTTATCATAGGCCAAGAAATCAACCCTCGACAACTTAACCTGTGATAAAAAAAATTTCTAAGCCCCAGGGTCACAACCTCAGCAAAAATCTGAAATTCTCCAATTAACTCAAAGATGGTGCTAAACTGTTGCAAATTCTCCCCTGAAAGGTTCGGCGGTGGAAACAGAAGGCTTTTTATCATAGGACATGAAATCAGCCCTCGACAATTTAACATGTGAAAAAAAAAATTTCTAAGCCCCGGGGTCACAATTTCAGCAAAAATCTGAAATTCTCCAATTCACTCAAAAATGGTGCCAAAGTTTTGCAAATACTCCCCTGAAAGGTTTGGCGGTGGAAACAGAAGGCTTTTTATCATAGGCCAAGAAATCAACCCTCGACAACTTAACCTGTGAAAAAAATAAATTCTAAGCCCCGGGGTCACAACTTCAGCAAAAATCTGAAATTCTCCAATTCACTCAAAAATGGTGCTAAACTGTTGTAAATTCTCCCCTGAAAGGTTCGGCGGTGGAAATAGAAGGCTTTTTATCATAGGACATGAAATCAGCCCTCGACAATTTAACCTGTGAAAAAAAAAAAATTCTAAGCCCCGGAGTCACAACTTCAGCAAAAATCTGATATTCTTCAATTCACTCAAAAATGGTGCCAAAGTTTTGCAAATACTCCCCTGAAAGGTTTGGTGGTGGAAACAGAAGGCTTTTTATCATAGGACATGAAATCAGCCCTCGACAACTTAACCTGTGAAAAAAAATATTTCTAAGCCCCGGGGTCACAACCTCAGCAAAAATCTGAAATTCTCCAATTCACTCAAAAATGGTGCTAAACTGTTGCAAATTCTCCCCTGAAAGGTTTGGCGGGGGAAACAGAAGGCTTTTTATCATAGGACATGAAATCAGCCCTCGACAACTTAACCTGTGAAAAAAAATTTTTCTAAGCCCCGGGGTCACTATTTCAGCAAAAATCTGAAATTCTCCAATTCACTCAAAAATGGTGCTAAACTGTTGCAAATACTCCCCTGAAAGGTTTGTCGGTGGAAACAGAATGCTTTTTATCATAGGCCAAGAAATCAACCCTCGACAATTTAACCTGTGAAAAAAAAAATTTCTAAGCCCCGGGGTCACAACTTCAGCAAAAACCTAAAATTCTCCAATTCACTCAAAAATGGTGCCAAAGTTTTGCAAATACTCCCCTGAAAGGTTTGGTGGTGGAAACAGAAGGCTTTTTATCATAGGACATGAAATCAGCCCTCGACAACTTAACCTGTGAAAAAAAATATTTCTAAGCCCCGGGGTCACAATTTCAGCGAAAATCAGAAATTCTCCAATTCACTCAAAAATGGTGCTAAACTGTTGTAAATTCTCCCCTGAAAGGTTTGTCAGTGGAAACAGAAGGCTGTTTATCATAGGCCAAGAAATCAACCCTCGACAACTTAACCTGTGATAAAAAAAATTTCTAAGCCCCGGGGTCACAACTTCAGCAAAAATCTGAAATTCTCCAATTCACTCAAAAATGGTGCTAAACTGTTGTAAATTCTCCCCTGAAAGGTTCGGCGGTGGAAACAGAATGCTTTTTATCATAGGCCAAGAAATCAACCCTCGACAATTTAACCTGTGAAAAAAAAAATTTCTAAGCCCCGGGGTCACAACTTCAGCAAAAATCTGAAATTCTCCAATTCACTCAAAAATGGTGCTAAACTGTTGTAAATTCTCCCCTGAAAGGTTTGGCGGGGGAAACAGAAGGCTTTTTATCATAGGACATGAAATCAGCCCTCGACAACTTAACCTGTGAAAAAAAAAATTTCTAAGCCCCGGGGTCACAATTTCAGCAAAAATCTGAAATTCTCCAATTCACTCAAAAATGGTGCTAAACTGTTGTAAATTCTCCCCTGAAAGGTTTGGCGGGGGAAACAGAAGGCTTTTTATCATAGGACATGAAATCAGCCCTCGACAACTTAACCTGTGGAAAAAAAAAATTCTAAGCCCAGGGGTCACAACTTCAGCAAAAATCTGAAATTCTCCAATTCACTCAAAAATGGTGCTAAACTGTTGTAAATTCTCCCCTGAAAGGTTTGGCGGGGGAAACAGAAGGCTTTTTATCATAGGACATGAAATCAGCCCTCGACAACTTAACCTGTGGAAAAAAAAATTCTAAGCCCAGGGGTCACAACTTCAGCAAAAATCTGAAATTCTCCAATTCACTCAAAAATGGTGCTAAACTGTTGTAAATTCTCCCCTGAAAGGTTCGGCGGTGGAAACAGAATGCTTTTTATCATAGGCCAAGAAATCAACCCTCGACAATTTAACCTGTGAAAAAAAAATTTTCTAAGCCCCGGGGTCACAACTTCAGCAAAAATCTGAAATTCTCCAATTCACTCAAAAATGGTGCTAAACTGTTGTAAATTCTCCCCTGAAAGGTTTGGCGGGGGAAACAGAAGGCTTTTTATCATAGGACATGAAATCAGCCCTCGACAACTTAACCTGTGAAAAAAAAAATTTCTAAGCCCCGGGGTCACAACTTCAGCAAAAATCTGAAATTCTCCAATTCACTCAAAAATGGTGCTAAACTGTTGTAAATTCTCCCCTGAAAGGTTTGGCGGGGGAAACAGAAGGCTTTTTATCATAGGCCAAGAAATCAACCCTCGACAATTTAACCTGTGAAAAAAAAAATTTCTAAGCCCCGGGGTCACAACTTCAGCAAAAACCTAAAATTCTCCAATTCACTCAAAAATGGTGCCAAAGTTTTGCAAATACTCCCCTGAAAGGTTTGGTGGTGGAAACAGAAGGCTTTTTATCATAGGACATGAAATCAGCCCTCGACAACTTAACCTGTGAAAAAAAATATTTCTAAGCCCCGGGGTCACAATTTCAGCGAAAATCAGAAATTCTCCAATTCACTCAAAAATGGTGCTAAACTGTTGTAAATTCTCCCCTGAAAGGTTTGTCAGTGGAAACAGAAGGCTGTTTATCATAGGCCAAGAAATCAACCCTCGACAATTTAACCTGTGATAAAAAAAATTTCTAAGCCCCGGGGTCACAACTTCAGCAAAAATCTGAAATTCTCCAATTCACTCAAAAATGGTGCTAAACTGTTGTAAATTCTCCCCTGAAAGGTTTGGCGGGGGAAACAGAAGGCTTTTTATCATAGGACATGAAATCAGCCCTCGACAACTTAACCTGTGAAAAAAAAAATTTCTAAGCCCCGGGGTCACAATTTCAGCAAAAATCTGAAATTCTCCAATTCACTCAAAAATGGTGCTAAACTGTTGTAAATTCTCCCCTGAAAGGTTTGGCGGGGGAAACAGAAGGCTTTTTATCATAGGACATGAAATCAGCCCTCGACAACTTAACCTGTGGAAAAAAAAAATTCTAAGCCCAGGGGTCACAACTTCAGCAAAAATCTGAAATTCTCCAATTCACTCAAAAATGGTGCTAAACTGTTGTAAATTCTCCCCTGAAAGGTTTGGCGGGGGAAACAGAAGGCTTTTTATCATAGGACATGAAATCAGCCCTCGACAACTTAACCTGTGGAAAAAAAAATTCTAAGCCCAGGGGTCACAACTTCAGCAAAAATCTGAAATTCTCCAATTCACTCAAAAATGGTGCTAAACTGTTGTAAATTCTCCCCTGAAAGGTTCGGCGGTGGAAACAGAATGCTTTTTATCATAGGCCAAGAAATCAACCCTCGACAATTTAACCTGTGAAAAAAAAAATTTCTAAGCCCCGGGGTCACAACTTCAGCAAAAATCTGAAATTCTCCAATTCACTCAAAAATGGTGCTAAACTGTTGTAAATTCTCCCCTGAAAGGTTTGGCGGGGGAAACAGAAGGCTTTTTATCATAGGACATGAAATCAGCCCTCGACAACTTAACCTGTGAAAAAAAATTTTTCTAAGCCCCGGGGTCACTATTTCAGCAAAAATCTGAAATTCTCCAATTCACTCAAAAATGGTGCTAAACTGTTGTAAATTCTCCCCTGAAAGGTTTGTCAGTGGAAACAGAAGGCTGTTTATCATAGGCCAAGAAATCAGCCCTCGACAACTTAACCTGTGGAAAAAAAAAATTCTAAGCCCCGGGGTCACAACTTCAGCAAAAATCTGAAATTCTCCAATTCACTCAAAAATGGTGCTAAACTGTTGTAAATTCTCCCCTGAAAGGTTTGGCGGGGGAAACAGAAGGCTTTTTATCATAGGACATGAAATCAGCCCTCGACAACTTAACCTGTGAAAAAAAAAATTTCTAAGCCCCGGGGTCACAATTTCAGCAAAAATCTGAAATTCTCCAATTCACTCAAAAATGGTGCTAAACTGTTGTAAATTCTCCCCTGAAAGGTTTGGCGGGGGAAACAGAAGGCTTTTTATCATAGGACATGAAATCAGCCCTCGACAACTTAACCTGTGGAAAAAAAAAATTCTAAGCCCAGGGGTCACAACTTCAGCAAAAATCTGAAATTCTCCAATTCACTCAAAAATGGTGCTAAACTGTTGTAAATTCTCCCCTGAAAGGTTTGGCGGGGGAAACAGAAGGCTTTTTATCATAGGACATGAAATCAGCCCTCGACAACTTAACCTGTGGAAAAAAAAATTCTAAGCCCAGGGGTCACAACTTCAGCAAAAATCTGAAATTCTCCAATTCACTCAAAAATGGTGCTAAACTGTTGTAAATTCTCCCCTGAAAGGTTCGGCGGTGGAAACAGAATGCTTTTTATCATAGGCCAAGAAATCAACCCTCGACAATTTAACCTGTGAAAAAAAAAATTTCTAAGCCCCGGGGTCACAACTTCAGCAAAAATCTGAAATTCTCCAATTCACTCAAAAATGGTGCTAAACTGTTGTAAATTCTCCCCTGAAAGGTTTGGCGGGGGAAACAGAAGGCTTTTTATCATAGGACATGAAATCAGCCCTCGACAACTTAACCTGTGGAAAAAAAAAATTCTAAGCCCAGGGGTCACAACTTCAGCAAAAATCTGAAATTCTCCAATTCACTCAAAAATGGTGCTAAACTGTTGTAAATTCTCCCCTGAAAGGTTTGGCGGGGGAAACAGAAGGCTTTTTATCATAGGACATGAAATCAGCCCTCGACAACTTAACCTGTGGAAAAAAAAATTCTAAGCCCAGGGGTCACAACTTCAGCAAAAATCTGAAATTCTCCAATTCACTCAAAAATGGTGCTAAACTGTTGTAAATTCTCCCCTGAAAGGTTTGGCGGGGGAAACAGAAGGCTTTTTATCATAGGACATGAAATGAGCCCTCGACAACTTAACCTGTGAAAAAAAAATTTTCTAAGCCCCGGGGTCACAATTTCAGCAAAAATCTGAAATTCTCCAATTCACTCAAAAATGGTGCTAAACTGTTGTAAATTCTCCCCTGAAAGGTTTGGCGGGGAAAAAAGAAGGCTTTTTATCATAGGACATGAAATCAGCCCTCGACAACTTAACCTGTGAAAAAAAAAAATTCTAAGCCCCGGGGTCACAATTTCAGCAAAAATCTGAAATTCTCCAATTCACTCAAAAATGGTGCTAAACTGTTGCAAATACTCCCCTGAAAGGTTTGTCGGTGGAAACAGAATGCTTTTTATCATAGGCCAAGAAATCAATCCTCGACAATTTAACCTGTGAAAAAAAAAATTTCTAAGCCCCGGGGTCACAATTTCAGCAAAAATCTGAAATTCTCCAATTCACTCAAAAATGGTACTAAACTGTTGTAAATTCTCCCCTGAAAGGTTTGGCGGGGGAAACAGAAGGCTTTTTATCATAAGACATGAAATCAGCCCTCGACAACTTAACCTGTGAAAAAAAAAAAATTCTAAGCCCCGGGGTCACAATTTCAGCAAAAATCTGAAATTCTCCAATTCACTCAAAAATGGTGCTAAACTGTTGCAAATACTCCCCTGAAAGGTTTGTCGGTGGAAACAGAATGCTTTTTATCATAGGCCAAGAAATCAACCCTCGACAATTTAACCTGTGAAAAAAAAAAATTCTAAGCCCCGGGGTCACAATTTCAGCAAAAATCTGAAATTCTCCAATTCACTCAAAGATGGTGCCAAAATTTTGCAAATACTCCCTGAAAGGTTTGGCGGTGGAAACAGACGGCTTTTTATCATAGGACATGAAATCAGCCCTCGACAACTTAACCTGTGAAAAAAATAAATTCTAAGCCCCGGGGTCACAACTTCAGCAAAAATCTGAAATTCTCCAATTCACTCAAAAATGGTGCTAAACTGTTGTAAATTCTCCCCTGAAAGGTTTGGCGGGGGAAACAGAAGGCTTTTTATCATAGGACATGAAATGAGCCCTCGACAACTTAACCTGTGAAAAAAAAATTTTCTAAGCCCCGGCGTCACAATTTCAGCAAAAATCTGAAATTCTCCAATTCACTCAAAAATGGTGCTAAACTGTTGTAAATTCTCCCCTGAAAGGTTTGGCGGGGAAAACAGAAGGCTTTTTATCATAGGACATGAAATCAGCCCTCGACAACTTAGCCTGTGAAAAAAAAAAAATTCTAAGCCCCGGGGTCACAATTTCAGCAAAAATCTGAAATTCTCCAATTCACTCAAAAATGGTGCTAAACTGTTGCAAATACTCCCCTGAAAGGTTTGTCGGTGGAAACAGAATGCTTTTTATCATAGGCCAAGAAATCAACCCTCGACAATTTAACCTGTGAAAAAAAAAATTTCTAAGCCCCGGGGTCACAACTTCAGCAAAAATCTGAAATTCTCCAATTCACTCAAAAATGGTGCTAAACTGTTGTAAATTCTCCCCTGAAAGGTTTGGCGGGGAAAACAGATGGCTTTTTATCATAGGACATGAAATCAGCCCTCGACAACTTAACCTGTGAAAAAAAAAATTTCTAAGCCCCGGGGTCACAATTTCAGCAAAAATCTGAAATTCTCCAATTCACTCAAAAATGGTACTAAACTGTTGTAAATTCTCCCCTGAAAGGTTTGGCGGGGGAAACAGAAGGCTTTTTATCATAAGACATGAAATCAGCCCTCGACAACTTAACCTGTGAAAAAAAAAAAATTCTAAGCCCCGGGGTCACAATTTCAGCAAAAATCTGAAATTCTCCAATTCACTCAAAAATGGTGCTAAACTGTTGCAAATACTCCCCTGAAAGGTTTGTCGGTGGAAACAGAATGCTTTTTATCATAGGCCAAGAAATCAACCCTCGACAATTTAACCTGTGAAAAAAAAAAATTCTAAGCCCCGGGGTCACAATTTCAGCAAAAATCTGAAATTCTCCAATTCACTCAAAGATGGTGCCAAAGTTTTGCAAATACTCCCTGAAAGGTTTGGCGGTGGAAACAGACGGCTTTTTATCATAGGACATGAAATCAGCCCTCGACAACTTAACCTGTGAAAAAAATAAATTCTAAGCCCCGGGGTCACAACTTCAGCAAAAATCTGAAATTCTCCAATTCACTCAAAAATGGTGCTAAACTGTTGTAAATTCTCCCCTGAAAGGTTCGGCGGTGGAAACAGAATGCTTTTTATCATAGGCCAAGAAATCAACCCTCGACAATTTAACCTGTGAAAAAAAAAATTTCTAAGCCCCGGGGTCACAACTTCAGCAAAAATCTGAAATTCTCCAATTCACTCAAAAATGGTGCTAAACTGTTGTAAATTCTCCCCTGAAAGATTTGGCGGGGGAAACAGAAGGCTTTTTATCATAGGACATGAAATCAGCCCTCGACAACTTAACCTGTGAAAAAAAAAATTTCTAAGCCCCGGGGTCACAATTTCAGCAAAAATCTGAAATTCTCCAATTCACTCAAAAATGGTGCTAAACTGTTGTAAATTCTCCCCTGAAAGGTTTGGCGGGGGAAACAGAAGGCTTTTTATCATAGGACATGAAATCAGCCCTCGACAACTTAACCTGTGGAAAAAAAAAATTCTAAGCCCCGGGGTCACAACTTCAGCAAAAATCTGAAATTCTCCAATTCACTCAAAAATGGTGCTAAACTGTTGTAAATTCTCCCCTGAAAGGTTTGGCGGGGGAAACAGAAGGCTTTTTATCATAGGACATGAAATCAGCCCTCGACAACTTAACCTGTGGAAAAAAAAAATTCTAAGCCCCGGGGTCACAACTTCAGCAAAAATCTGAAATTCTCCAATTCACTCAAAAATGGTGCTAAACTGTTGTAAATTCTCCCCTGAAAGGTTTGGCGGGGGAAACAGAAGGCTTTTTATCATAGGACATGAAATCAGCCCTCGACAACTTAACCTGTGGAAAAAAAAAATTCTAAGCCCAGGGGTCACAACTTCAGCAAAAATCTGAAATTCTCCAATTCACTCAAAAATGGTGCTAAACTGTTGTAAATTCTCCCCTGAAAGGTTTGGCGGGGGAAACAGAAGGCTTTTTATCATAGGACATGAAATCAGCCCTCGACAACTTAACCTGTGGAAAAAAAAATTCTAAGCCCAGGGGTCACAACTTCAGCAAAAATCTGAAATTCTCCAATTCACTCAAAAATGGTGCTAAACTGTTGTAAATTCTCCCCTGAAAGGTTCGGCGGTGGAAACAGAATGCTTTTTATCATAGGCCAAGAAATCAACCCTCGACAATTTAACCTGTGAAAAAAAAATTTTCTAAGCCCCGGGGTCACAACTTCAGCAAAAATCTGAAATTCTCCAATTCACTCAAAAATGGTGCTAAACTGTTGTAAATTCTCCCCTGAAAGGTTTGGCGGGGGAAACAGAAGGCTTTTTATCATAGGACATGAAATCAGCCCTCGACAACTTAACCTGTGAAAAAAAAAATTTCTAAGCCCCGGGGTCACAACTTCAGCAAAAATCTGAAATTCTCCAATTCACTCAAAAATGGTGCTAAACTGTTGTAAATTCTCCCCTGAAAGGTTTGGCGGGGGAAACAGAAGGCTTTTTATCATAGGCCAAGAAATCAACCCTCGACAATTTAACCTGTGAAAAAAAAAATTTCTAAGCCCCGGGGTCACAACTTCAGCAAAAACCTAAAATTCTCCAATTCACTCAAAAATGGTGCCAAAGTTTTGCAAATACTCCCCTGAAAGGTTTGGTGGTGGAAACAGAAGGCTTTTTATCATAGGACATGAAATCAGCCCTCGACAACTTAACCTGTGAAAAAAAATATTTCTAAGCCCCGGGGTCACAATTTCAGCGAAAATCAGAAATTCTCCAATTCACTCAAAAATGGTGCTAAACTGTTGTAAATTCTCCCCTGAAAGGTTTGTCAGTGGAAACAGAAGGCTGTTTATCATAGGCCAAGAAATCAACCCTCGACAATTTAACCTGTGATAAAAAAAATTTCTAAGCCCCGGGGTCACAACTTCAGCAAAAATCTGAAATTCTCCAATTCACTCAAAAATGGTGCTAAACTGTTGTAAATTCTCCCCTGAAAGGTTTGGCGGGGGAAACAGAAGGCTTTTTATCATAGGACATGAAATCAGCCCTCGACAACTTAACCTGTGAAAAAAAAAATTTCTAAGCCCCGGGGTCACAATTTCAGCAAAAATCTGAAATTCTCCAATTCACTCAAAAATGGTGCTAAACTGTTGTAAATTCTCCCCTGAAAGGTTTGGCGGGGGAAACAGAAGGCTTTTTATCATAGGACATGAAATCAGCCCTCGACAACTTAACCTGTGGAAAAAAAAAATTCTAAGCCCAGGGGTCACAACTTCAGCAAAAATCTGAAATTCTCCAATTCACTCAAAAATGGTGCTAAACTGTTGTAAATTCTCCCCTGAAAGGTTTGGCGGGGGAAACAGAAGGCTTTTTATCATAGGACATGAAATCAGCCCTCGACAACTTAACCTGTGGAAAAAAAAATTCTAAGCCCAGGGGTCACAACTTCAGCAAAAATCTGAAATTCTCCAATTCACTCAAAAATGGTGCTAAACTGTTGTAAATTCTCCCCTGAAAGGTTCGGCGGTGGAAACAGAATGCTTTTTATCATAGGCCAAGAAATCAACCCTCGACAATTTAACCTGTGAAAAAAAATTTTTCTAAGCCCCGGGGTCACAACTTCAGCAAAAATCTGAAATTCTCCAATTCACTCAAAAATGGTGCTAAACTGTTGTAAATTCTCCCCTGAAAGGTTTGGCGGGGGAAACAGAAGGCTTTTTATCATAGGACATGAAATCAGCCCTCGACAACTTAACCTGTGAAAAAAAAAATTTCTAAGCCCCGGGGTCACAATTTCAGCAAAAATCTGAAATTCTCCAATTCACTCAAAAATGGTGCTAAACTGTTGTAAATTCTCCCCTGAAAGGTTTGGCGGGGGAAACAGAAGGCTTTTTATCATAGGACATGAAATCAGCCCTCGACAACTTAACCTGTGGAAAAAAAAAATTCTAAGCCCAGGGGTCACAACTTCAGCAAAAATCTGAAATTCTCCAATTCACTCAAAAATGGTGCTAAACTGTTGTAAATTCTCCCCTGAAAGGTTTGGCGGGGGAAACAGAAGGCTTTTTATCATAGGACATGAAATCAGCCCTCGACAACTTAACCTGTGGAAAAAAAAATTCTAAGCCCAGGGGTCACAACTTCAGCAAAAATCTGAAATTCTCCAATTCACTCAAAAATGGTGCTAAACTGTTGTAAATTCTCCCCTGAAAGGTTTGGCGGGGGAAACAGAAGGCTTTTTATCATAGGACATGAAATGAGCCCTCGACAACTTAACCTGTGAAAAAAAAATTTTCTAAGCCCCGGGGTCACAATTTCAGCAAAAATCTGAAATTCTCCAATTCACTCAAAAATGGTGCTAAACTGTTGTAAATTCTCCCCTGAAAGGTTTGGCGGGGAAAAAAGAAGGCTTTTTATCATAGGACATGAAATCAGCCCTCGACAACTTAACCTGTGAAAAAAAAAAATTCTAAGCCCCGGGGTCACAATTTCAGCAAAAATCTGAAATTCTCCAATTCACTCAAAGATGGTGCCAAAGTTTTGCAAATACTCCCTGAAAGGTTTGGCGGTGGAAACAGACGGCTTTTTATCATAGGACATGAAATCAGCCCTCGACAACTTAACCTGTGGAAAAAAAAATTCTAAGCCCAGGGGTCACAACTTCAGCAAAAATCTGAAATTCTCCAATTCACTCAAAAATGGTGCTAAACTGTTGTAAATTCTCCCCTGAAAGGTTCGGCGGTGGAAACAGAATGCTTTTTATCATAGGCCAAGAAATCAACCCTCGACAATTTAACCTGTGAAAAAAAAATTTTCTAAGCCCCGGGGTCACAACTTCAGCAAAAATCTGAAATTCTCCAATTCACTCAAAAATGGTGCTAAACTGTTGTAAATTCTCCCCTGAAAGGTTTGGCGGGGGAAACAGAAGGCTTTTTATCATAGGACATGAAATCAGCCCTCGACAACTTAACCTGTGAAAAAAAAAATTTCTAAGCCCCGGGGTCACAATTTCAGCAAAAATCTGAAATTCTCCAATTCACTCAAAAATGGTGCTAAACTGTTGTAAATTCTCCCCTGAAAGGTTTGGCGGGGGAAACAGAAGGCTTTTTATCATAGGACATGAAATCAGCCCTCGACAACTTAACCTGTGGAAAAAAAAAATTCTAAGCCCAGGGGTCACAACTTCAGCAAAAATCTGAAATTCTCCAATTCACTCAAAAATGGTGCTAAACTGTTGTAAATTCTCCCCTGAAAGGTTTGGCGGGGGAAACAGAAGGCTTTTTATCATAGGACATGAAATCAGCCCTCGACAACTTAACCTGTGGAAAAAAAAATTCTAAGCCCAGGGGTCACAACTTCAGCAAAAATCTGAAATTCTCCAATTCACTCAAAAATGGTGCTAAACTGTTGTAAATTCTCCCCTGAAAGGTTTGGCGGGGGAAACAGAAGGCTTTTTATCATAGGACATGAAATGAGCCCTCGACAACTTAACCTGTGAAAAAAAAAATTTCTAAGCCCCGGGGTCACAATTTCAGCAAAAATCTGAAATTCTCCAATTCACTCAAAAATGGTGCTAAACTGTTGTAAATTCTCCCCTGAAAGGTTTGGCGGGGAAAAAAGAAGGCTTTTTATCATAGGACATGAAATCAGCCCTCGACAACTTAACCTGTGAAAAAAAAAAATTCTAAGCCCCGGGGTCACAATTTCAGCAAAAATCTGAAATTCTCCAATTCACTCAAAAATGGTGCTAAACTGTTGCAAATACTCCCCTGAAAGGTTTGTCGGTGGAAACAGAATGCTTTTTATCATAGGCCAAGAAATCAACCCTCGACAATTTAACCTGTGAAAAAAAAAATTTCTAAGCCCCGGGGTCACAACTTCAGCAAAAATCTGAAATTCTCCAATTCACTCAAAAATGGTGCTAAACTGTTGTAAATTCTCCCCTGAAAGGTTTGGCGGGGAAAACAGAAGGCTTTTTATCATAGGACATGAAATCAGCCCTCGACAACTTAACCTGTGAAAAAAAAAATTTCTAAGCCCCGGGGTCACAATTTCAGCAAAAATCTGAAATTCTCCAATTCACTCAAAAATGGTACTAAACTGTTGTAAATTCTCCCCTGAAAGGTTTGGCGGGGGAAACAGAAGGCTTTTTATCATAAGACATGAAATCAGCCCTCGACAACTTAACCTGTGAAAAAAAAAAAATTCTAAGCCCCGGGGTCACAATTTCAGCAAAAATCTGAAATTCTCCAATTCACTCAAAAATGGTGCTAAACTGTTGCAAATACTCCCCTGAAAGGTTTGTCGGTGGAAACAGAATGCTTTTTATCATAGGCCAAGAAATCAACCCTCGACAATTTAACCTGTGAAAAAAAAAAATTCTAAGCCCCGGGGTCACAATTTCAGCAAAAATCTGAAATTCTCCAATTCACTCAAAGATGGTGCCAAAATTTTGCAAATACTCCCTGAAAGGTTTGGCGGTGGAAACAGACGGCTTTTTATCATAGGACATGAAATCAGCCCTCGACAACTTAACCTGTGAAAAAAATAAATTCTAAGCCCCGGGGTCACAACTTCAGCAAAAATCTGAAATTCTCCAATTCACTCAAAAATGGTGCTAAACTGTTGTAAATTCTCCCCTGAAAGGTTTGGCGGGGGAAACAGAAGGCTTTTTATCATAGGACATGAAATGAGCCCTCGACAACTTAACCTGTGAAAAAAAAATTTTCTAAACCCCGGGGTCACAATTTCAGCAAAAATCTGAAATTCTCCAATTCACTCAAAAATGGTGCTAAACTGTTGTAAATTCTCCCCTGAAAGGTTTGGCGGGGAAAACAGAAGGCTTTTTATCATAGGACATGAAATCAGCCCTCGACAACTTAGCCTGTGAAAAAAAAAAAATTCTAAGCCCCGGGGTCACAATTTCAGCAAAAATCTGAAATTCTCCAATTCACTCAAAAATGGTGCTAAACTGTTGCAAATACTCCCCTGAAAGGTTTGTCGGTGGAAACAGAATGCTTTTTATCATAGGCCAAGAAATCAACCCTCGACAATTTAACCTGTGAAAAAAAAAATTTCTAAGCCCCGGGGTCACAACTTCAGCAAAAATCTGAAATTCTCCAATTCACTCAAAAATGGTGCTAAACTGTTGTAAATTCTCCCCTGAAAGGTTTGGCGGGGAAAACAGATGGCTTTTTATCATAGGACATGAAATCAGCCCTCGACAACTTAACCTGTGAAAAAAAAAATTTCTAAGCCCCGGGGTCACAATTTCAGCAAAAATCTGAAATTCTCCAATTCACTCAAAAATGGTACTAAACTGTTGTAAATTCTCCCCTGAAAGGTTTGGCGGGGGAAACAGAAGGCTTTTTATCATAAGACATGAAATCAGCCCTCGACAACTTAACCTGTGAAAAAAAAAAAATTCTAAGCCCCGGGGTCACAATTTCAGCAAAAATCTGAAATTCTCCAATTCACTCAAAAATGGTGCTAAACTGTTGCAAATACTCCCCTGAAAGGTTTGTCGGTGGAAACAGAATGCTTTTTATCATAGGCCAAGAAATCAACCCTCGACAATTTAACCTGTGAAAAAAAAAAATTCTAAGCCCCGGGGTCACAATTTCAGCAAAAATCTGAAATTCTCCAATTCACTCAAAGATGGTGCCAAAGTTTTGCAAATACTCCCTGAAAGGTTTGGCGGTGGAAACAGACGGCTTTTTATCATAGGACATGAAATCAGCCCTCGACAACTTAACCTGTGAAAAAAATAAATTCTAAGCCCCGGGGTCACAACTTCAGCAAAAATCTGAAATTCTCCAATTCACTCAAAAATGGTGCTAAACTGTTGTAAATTCTCCCCTGAAAGGTTCGGCGGTGGAAACAGAATGCTTTTTATCATAGGCCAAGAAATCAACCCTCGACAATTTAACCTGTGAAAAAAAAAATTTCTAAGCCCCGGGGTCACAACTTCAGCAAAAATCTGAAATTCTCCAATTCACTCAAAAATGGTGCTAAACTGTTGTAAATTCTCCCCTGAAAGGTTTGGCGGGGGAAACAGAAGGCTTTTTATCATAGGACATGAAATCAGCCCTCGACAACTTAACCTGTGAAAAAAAAAATTTCTAAGCCCCGGGGTCACAATTTCAGCAAAAATCTGAAATTCTCCAATTCACTCAAAAATGGTGCTAAACTGTTGTAAATTCTCCCCTGAAAGGTTTGGCGGGGGAAACAGAAGGCTTTTTATCATAGGACATGAAATCAGCCCTCGACAACTTAACCTGTGGAAAAAAAAAATTCTAAGCCCAGGGGTCACAACTTCAGCAAAAATCTGAAATTCTCCAATTCACTCAAAAATGGTGCTAAACTGTTGTAAATTCTCCCCTGAAAGGTTTGGCGGGGGAAACAGAAGGCTTTTTATCATAGGACATGAAATCAGCCCTCGACAACTTAACCTGTGGAAAAAAAAAATTCTAAGCCCAGGGGTCACAACTTCAGCAAAAATCTGAAATTCTCCAATTCACTCAAAAATGGTGCTAAACTGTTGTAAATTCTCCCCTGAAAGGTTTGGCGGGGGAAACAGAAGGCTTTTTATCATAGGACATGAAATGAGCCCTCGACAACTTAACCTGTGAAAAAAAAATTTTCTAAGCCCCGGGGTCACAATTTCAGCAAAAATCTGAAATTCTCCAATTCACTCAAAAATGGTGCTAAACTGTTGTAAATTCTCCCCTGAAAGGTTTGGCGGGGAAAACAGAAGGCTTTTTATCATAGGACATGAAATCAGCCCTCGACAACTTAACCTGTGAAAAAAAAAAAATTCTAAGCCCCGGGGTCACAATTTCAGCAAAAATCTGAAATTCTCCAATTCACTCAAAAATGGTGCTAAACTGTTGCAAATACTCCCCTGAAAGGTTTGTCGGTGGAAACAGAATGCTTTTTATCATAGGCCAAGAAATCAACCCTCGACAATTTAACCTGTGAAAAAAAAAATTTCTAAGCCCCGGGGTCACAATTTCAGCAAAAATCTGAAATTCTCCAATTCACTCAAAAATGGTGCTAAACTGTTGCAAATACTCCCCTGAAAGGTTTGTCGGTGGAAACAGAATGCTTTTTATCATAGGCCAAGAAATCAACCCTCGACAATTTAACCTGTGAAAAAAAAAAATTCTAAGCCCCGGGGTCACAATTTCAGCAAAAATCTGAAATTCTCCAATTCACTCAAAGATGGTGCCAAAATTTTGCAAATACTCCCTGAAAGGTTTGGCGGTGGAAACAGACGGCTTTTTATCATAGGACATGAAATCAGCCCTCGACAACTTAACCTGTGAAAAAAATAAATTCTAAGCCCCGGGGTCACAACTTCAGCAAAAATCTGAAATTCTCCAATTCACTCAAAAATGGTGCTAAACTGTTGTAAATTCTCCCCTGAAAGGTTTGGCGGGGGAAACAGAAGGCTTTTTATCATAGGACATGAAATCAGCCCTCGACAACTTAACCTGTGAAAAAAAAAAAATTCTAAGCCCCGGGGTCACAATTTCAGCAAAAATCTGAAATTCTCCAATTCACTCAAAAATGGTGCTAAACTGTTGCAAATACTCCCCTGAAAGGTTTGTCGGTGGAAACAGAATGCTTTTTATCATAGGCCAAGAAATCAACCCTCGACAATTTAACCTGTGAAAAAAAAAATTTCTAAGCCCCGGGGTCACAACTTCAGCAAAAATCTGAAATTCTCCAATTCACTCAAAAATGGTGCTAAACTGTTGTAAATTCTCCCCTGAAAGGTTTGGCGGGGGAAACAGAAGGCTTTTTATCAGAGGACATGAAATCAGCCCTCGACAACTTAACCTGTGAAAAAAAAAAAATTCTAAGCCCCGGGGTCACAATTTCAGCAAAAATCTGAAATTCTCCAATTCACTCAAAAATGGTGCTAAACTGTTGCAAATACTCCCCTGAAAGGTTTGTCGGTGGAAACAGAATGCTTTTTATCATAGGCCAAGAAATCAACCCTCGACAATTTAACCTGTGAAAAAAAAAAAATTCTAAGCCCCGGGGTCACAATTTCAGCAAAAATCTGAAATTCTCCAATTCACTCAAAGATGGTGCCAAAATTTTGCAAATACTCCCTGAAAGGTTTGGCGGTGGAAACAGACGGCTTTTTATCATAGGACATGAAATCAGCCCTCGACAACTTAACCTGTGAAAAAAATAAATTCTAAGCCCCGGGGTCACAACTTCAGCAAAAATCTGAAATTCTCCAATTCACTCAAAAATGGTGCTAAACTGTTGTAAATTCTCCCCTGAAAGGTTTGGCGGGGGAAACAGAAGGCTTTTTATCATAGGACATGAAATGAGCCCTCGACAACTTAACCTGTGAAAAAAAAAATTTCTAAGCCCCGGGGTCACAATTTCAGCAAAAATCTGAAATTCTCCAATTCACTCAAAAATGGTGCTAAACTGTTGTAAATTCTCCCCTGAAAGGTTTGGCGGGGAAAACAGAAGGCTTTTTATCATAGGACATGAAATCAGCCCTCGACAACTTAACCTGTGAAAAAAAAAAATTCTAAGCCCCGGGGTCACAATTTCAGCAAAAATCTGAAATTCTCCAATTCACTCAAAAATGGTGCTAAACTGTTGTAAATTCTCCCCTGAAAGGTTTGGCGGGGGAAACAGAAGGCTTTTTATCATAGGACATGAAATCAGCCCTCGACAACTTAACCTGAGAAAAAAAAAATTTCTAAGCCCCGGGGTCACAATTTCAGCAAAAATCTGAAATTCTCCAATTCACTCAAAAATGGTACTAAACTGTTGTAAATTCTCCCCTGAAAGGTTTGGCGGGGGAAACAGAAGGCTTTTTATCATAAGACATGAAATCAGCCCTCGACAATTTAACCTGTGAAAAAAAAAAAATTCTAAGCCCCGTGGTCACAATTTCAGCAAAAATCTGAAATTCTCCAATTCACTCAAAGATGGTGCCAAAGTTTTGCAAATACTCCCTGAAAGGTTTGGCGGTGGAAACAGACGGCTTTTTATCATAGGACATGAAATCAGCCCTCGACAACTTAACCTGTGAAAAAAATAAATTCTAAGCCCCGGGGTCACAACTTCAGCAAAAATCTGAAATTCTCCAATTCACTCAAAAATGGTGCTAAACTGTTGTAAATTCTCCCCTGAAAGGTTCGGCGGTGGAAACAGAATGCTTTTTATCATAGGCCAAGAAATCAACCCTCGACAATTTAACCTGTGAAAAAAAAAATTTCTAAGCCCCGGGGTCACAACTTCAGCAAAAATCTGAAATTCTCCAATTCACTCAAAAATGGTGCTAAACTGTTGTAAATTCTCCCCTGAAAGGTTTGGCGGGGGAAACAGAAGGCTTTTTATCATAGGACATGAAATCAGCCCTCGACAACTTAACCTGTGAAAAAAAAAATTTCTAAGCCCCGGGGTCACAATTTCAGCAAAAATCTGAAATTCTCCAATTCACTCAAAAATGGTGCTAAACTGTTGTAAATTCTCCCCTGAAAGGTTTGGGGGGGAAAACAGAAGGCTTTTTATCATAGGACATGAAATCAGCCCTCGACAACTTAACCTGTGGAAAAAAAAAATTCTAAGCCCAGGGGTCACAACTTCAGCAAAAATCTGAAATTCTCCAATTCACTCAAAAATGGTGCTAAACTGTTGTAAATTCTCCCCTGAAAGGTTTGGCGGGGGAAACAGAAGGCTTTTTATCATAGGACATGAAATCAGCCCTCGACAACTTAACCTGTGAAAAAAAAATTTTCTAAGCCCCGGGGTCACAATTTCAGCAAAAATCTGAAATTCTCCAATTCACTCAAAAATGGTGCTAAACTGTTGTAAATTCTCCCCTGAAAGGTTTGGCGGGGAAAACAGAAGGCTTTTTATCATAGGACATGAAATCAGCCCTCGACAACTTAACCTGTGAAAAAAAAAAATTCTAAGCCCCGGGGTCACAATTTCAGCAAAAATCTGAAATTCTCCAATTCACTCAAAAATGGTGCTAAACTGTTGCAAATACTCCCCTGAAAGGTTTGTCGGTGGAAACAGAATGCTTTTTATCATAGGCCAAGAAATCAACCCTCGACAATTTAACCTGTGAAAAAAAAAATTTCTAAGCCCCGGGGTCACAACTTCAGCAAAAATCTGAAATTCTCCAATTCACTCAAAAATGGTGCTAAACTGTTGTAAATTCTCCCCTGAAAGGTTTGGCGGGGAAAACAGAAGGCTTTTTATCATAGGACATGAAATCAGCCCTCGACAACTTAACCTGTGAAAAAAAAAATTTCTAAGCCCCGGGGTCACAATTTCAGCAAAAATCTGAAATTCTCCAATTCACTCAAAAATGGTACTAAACTGTTGTAAATTCTCCCCTGAAAGGTTTGGCGGGGAAACAGAAGGCTTTTTATCATAAGACATGAAATCAGCCCTCGACAACTTAACCTGTGAAAAAAAAAAAATTCTAAGCCCCGGGGTCACAATTTCAGCAAAAATCTGAAATTCTCCAATTCACTCAAAAATGGTGCTAAACTGTTGCAAATACTCCCCTGAAAGGTTTGTCGGTGGAAACAGAATGCTTTTTATCATAGGCCAAGAAATCAACCCTCGACAATTTAACCTGTGGAAAAAAAAAAATTCTAAGCCCCGGGGTCACAATTTCAGCAAAAATCTGAAATTCTCCAATTCACTCAAAGATGGTGCCAAAATTTTGCAAATACTCCCTGAAAGGTTTGGCGGTGGAAACAGACGGCTTTTTATCATAGGACATGAAATCAGCCCTCGACAACTTAACCTGTGAAAAAAATAAATTCTAAGCCCCGGGGTCACAACTTCAGCAAAAATCTGAAATTCTCCAATTCACTCAAAAATGGTGCTAAACTGTTGTAAATTCTCCCCTGAAAGGTTTGGCGGGGGAAACAGAAGGCTTTTTATCATAGGACATGAAATGAGCCCTCGACAACTTAACCTGTGAAAAAAAAAATTTCTAAGCCCCGGGGTCACAATTTCAGCAAAAATCTGAAATTCTCCAATTCACTCAAAAATGGTGCTAAACTGTTGTAAATTCTCCCCTGAAAGGTTTGGCGGGGAAAACAGAAGGCTTTTTATCATAGGACATGAAATCAGCCCTCGACAACTTAACCTGTGAAAAAAAAAAAATTCTAAGCCCCGGGGTCACAATTTCAGCAAAAATCTGAAATTCTCCAATTCACTAAAAAATGGTGCTAAACTGTTGCAAATACTCCCCTGAAAGGTTTGTCGGTGGAAACAGAATGCTTTTTATCATAGGCCAAGAAATCAACCCTCGACAATTTAACCTGTGAAAAAAAAAATTTCTAAGCCCCGGGGTCACAACTTCAGCAAAAATCTGAAATTCTCCAATTCACTCAAAAATGGTGCTAAACTGTTGTAAATTCTCCCCTGAAAGGTTTGGCGGGGAAAACAGAAGGCTTTTTATCATAGGACATGAAATCAGCCCTCGACAACTTAACCTGTGAAAAAAAAAATTTCTAAGCCCCGGGGTCACAATTTCAGCAAAAATCTGAAATTCTCCAATTCACTCAAAAATGGTACTAAACTGTTGTAAATTCTCCCCTGAAAGGTTTGGCGGGGGAAACAGAAGGCTTTTTATCATAAGACATGAAATCAGCCCTCGACAACTTAACCTGTGAAAAAAAAAAATTCTAAGCCCCGGGGTCACAATTTCAGCAAAAATCTGAAATTCTCCAATTCACTCAAAAATGGTGCTAAACTGTTGCAAATACTCCCCTGAAAGGTTTGTCGGTGGAAACAGAATGCTTTTTATCATAGGCCAAGAAATCAACCCTCGACAATTTAACCTGTGAAAAAAAAAAATTCTAAGCCCCGGGGTCACAATTTCAGCAAAAATGATGAAATTCTCCAATTCACTCAAAGATGGTGCCAAAGTTTTGCAAATACTCCCTGAAAGGTTTGGCGGTGGAAACAGACGGCTTTTTATCATAGGACATGAAATCAGCCCTCGACAACTTAACCTGTGAAAAAAATAAATTCTAAGCCCCGGGGTCACAACTTCAGCAAAAATCTGAAATTCTCCAATTCACTCAAAAATGGTGCTAAACTGTTGTAAATTCTCCCCTGAAAGGTTCGGCGGTGGAAACAGAATGCTTTTTATCATAGGCCAAGAAATCAACCCTCGACAATTTAACCTGTGAAAAAAAAAATTTCTAAGCCCCGGGGTCACAACTTCAGCAAAAATCTGAAATTCTCCAATTCACTCAAAAATGGTGCTAAACTGTTGTAAATTCTCCCCTGAAAGGTTTGGCGGGGAAACAGAAGGCTTTTTATCATAGGACATGAAATCAGCCCCTCGACAACTTAACCTGTGAAAAAAAAAATTTCTAAGCCCCGGGGTCACAATTTCAGCAAAAATCTGAAATTCTCCAATTCACTCAAAAATGGTGCTAAACTGTTGTAAATTCTCCCCTGAAAGGTTTGGCGGGGGAAACAGAAGGCTTTTTATCATAGGACATGAAATCAGCCCTCGACAACTTAACCTGTGGAAAAAAAAAATTCTAAGCCCAGGGGTCACAACTTCAGTAAAAATCTGAAATTCTCCAATTCACTCAAAAATGGTGCTAAACTGTTGTAAATTCTCCCCTGAAAGGTTTGGCGGGGGAAACAGAAGGCTTTTTATCATAGGACATGAAATGAGCCCTCGACAACTTAACCTGTGAAAAAAAAATTTTCTAAGCCCCGGGGTCACAATTTCAGCAAAAATCTGAAATTCTCCAATTCACTCAAAAATGGTGCTAAACTGTTGTAAATTCTCCCCTGAAAGGTTTGGCGGGGAAAACAGAAGGCTTTTTATCATAGGACATGAAATCAGCCCTCGACAACTTAACCTGTGAAAAAAAAAAAATCCTAAGCCCCGGGGTCACAATTTCAGCAAAAATCTGAAATTCTCCAATTCACTCAAAAATGGTGCTAAACTGTTGCAAATACTCCCTGAAAGGTTTGTCGGTGGAAACAGAATGCTTTTTATCATAGGCCAAGAAATCAACCCTCGACAATTTAACCTGTGGAAAAAAAAATTTCTAAGCCCCGGGGTCACAACTTCAGCAAAAATCTGAAATTCTCCAATTCACTCAAAAATGGTGCTAAACTGTTGTAAATTCTCCCCTGAAAGGTTTGGCGGGGAAAACAGAAGGCTT